>NW_027186349.1:15699774-15716498 GCF_028583685.1 Petaurus breviceps papuanus
CTCTCTCTCTCTCTCTCTCTCTCTCTCTCTCTCTCTCTCTCTGTCTCGCTCTCCCTCTCACCTAAAATCTCAAACAAGAAAATGTACCAAATATAAAAATTTGTAGTTTCACTTAAAAAAAAACACCTTGGTTCATTTTAGAAACTGAAAATATACATAAAGAAATTTAAATTAATTTAAATATTATTTTCTCACTGATTATTGAATTACACAACATTTTCTAGTACCTTGAGTATAGTAGGTAATTTTGGGGGAAATAATAAAATAATTAATTAAAATTAAGAAATGTTTAAATGACATATTTTGTTAGATTTTACTTTAATTTCTCTGGATTTTTCTTTCTTGGTCTTTTTGTCTGTCTTTCGCCATTAGGTTAGTATTGTGTTAAAATACACATTTTTAAGAATCTCCAGAATATTTTAAGTTCCTTATGCATGGACCTGCAGAAATGTAGGATGGATAATCTTCATACTCAACTTATTGGTAATAAGAGTATAAAAATACTCCTTCATATAATTTAAAATACCCATGAGAAAATCAAACCTGATAAAGAACAAATATCCAGAGTACTACATTTCCTCTGTTCAGTGGACTTTACCTGTTGCAAGTAGGTTCCAATACAAATGTTAGTGACATCTAAGTTCTATTTATTTAGAGATTTATTTCATAGCCACTTGCAATTATGAATAACCTTTAAAGAAAAATACATGCAGTTTGGCATCATGAACTATTTCAGAAATTTCCCACAGGTTCAGAAAATGAGTAAATATCCCTGAACACACAGAGTTGACATTCTCTGCCAGGCAAATAAATTTTTAAAAAGAAGGGTTTTCTCCTGTTTTAATATCAAAGATAGGTTTGTAAGGTATTTATTGAGAGACAGTATTTACAAGCACAACTTCCCTTTAAGTGAAATCACTCTAGAAAAATCTGTGAGCCTCACCTTTCACTTTTATCACTCTTAGTGGTAAAAGTTGTTCAAGTTTTTTTTTTAATAATATGAAAACTTAGAAAAAGAATAAAGGAGTCACTAGGTGTGGCCAAATGAAACCATAAGGTTTGGCTCCATTCTGTCAATGAACTTGGAAATTGGAATTTAGAACTAGAAGCCAAAATGTATAGTAAAGTCATGGCTTGTTGTTGGAGAATAAAAAAAAAAGTTATCAAGTGAAAGGAAGAAGGAGAGTGTTTGAGGGAAAATTGTTCATTTAGGAAATCAACACTGAATTTGTGTAATCACAGATGGAGTACTGTTATGGTAATAAATTTGAATTTGAAGATCCCTTTGTACTGGCAAAGGTAACACATACTAAGCTCTTAGTATGTAATCAAGCCTGTTGTTAAATAAACAGAAGGTATTAATACCTGTTGCTGACTTAACAGGAAGGAGTTGGTTTAAACAGGAAGCTAATACTGTCTATATATAAGGAAAGACCCTGGCTGGGAAAATCATATCTCCCTGGAGCAGAAACTTGAGGCAAAAACTGCTGCCTCCTGGGAGGCTGAAGAGGAAAAAAAAACAGTCTGAAGAGAAGGATTTTAATTTGCTGAACCTGGATGAAGTGATTTTGATTCTGGGAACAAGTCAAAACTTCTGCTGAGTCCAACAGCTAGCTGGAGCTTCTGAGGATTTCTGAGGGCCAGCTGGAGCTGCCAAAAACTGAGGAAGCATGACTGTGATGCTGTTACTTTGTAAGAATGTGTTGGTGGCTTTGTTAAGCCTTGACTTCCTGGGAACAGAGACTGCACAGAGAGCTGGACAAGGACCTGGGAGCTGTCTGCCTCTAATCCCAGGTGACAGTTTCGTGAATCCAGATAGGAGCTGGGACCATAGAAAGGTATGCAGGGAATCTGAGAGAACACCTTGAGTCAAGGTGAAAGAAGACTTTAGGAAGAAAAGTTCATGGGAGCAGAAGCAGACCTCCAAGCGGCTCTAGCTTCCACCTTCCCCAACCAAAAGGGGGACTCTGAAAAAACTTTGGAATGACAGAACCCACAAAAAGACACAGAGAAGCTAACCTCCCACTGAGGACAGCCCAGCAGGATGGCAGGAATCTGCCATTGCAGTGCTCTTAGAACCAGAGCCCAGGCCTGTGTGAGCTAGAAGTTTTAGCTCCAGGGAGGGTCTGACCAGCTGCGGGCTGGAAGGACTCCAAATCAGCAGCACCTGTGTCTGTTTCCAGAATTATCAACACATAGATGTGAAGGACAAAGTGAGAGGTCATTGCATTCTGGACTTTGGGACCCAGTAAGTGGGCGTGTGTCGACTTTTGCCCCTGGGGTGAGAAGCCGCTGAGATTCCCAGCACAGCCAGCCAGCACCACATGGGAGCTTCAGCTGCAGGCCTACAGAATGTAGGGGGACCAAATGACCAGTCTGAGGGGTAATTGCTCTTGCTTAAACCTGCTTGGATCTGAATTGCAGACTAGGGTGGAGGTCCTGGGGTATATGTCCAGCTTGCCAGAGTGTGTGGAGTCCTCAAAGAGGGCACCCATCTAATACCTCTAGCAGCTGAGAAAACCCCAGCATTTGCGATGAAACGTTCCCTCTCTGGTGGTAGCATCCTACTGTGGCTAAAAGGCCAGGGGTAAAATGACTGAGGGGTGACATGACCAGGCAAAGGAAACAAAGAAGAAAGAAGATTCCAATATCAGACTCCTATTTTGAGAACAAAAGGGAGCAAAGCATGGAACAGGAGGAAGACAGTGAATGCTTTATGCCTGCAAGTGTGCTAGGGATGCTTAATGGTAAAGGGCATTTGAAGATCTTCCCTTTTCCTTGTAATGGTAAGCAAACAAGTACTTAGCACTTTGTTTCATTTGAGCATTGCTTTTGATTATATCAAGAGCCACAACTGCTGGGAGCAAGCAGCATGAAGGCTGAACAACTAGTGTACATGAGAGAGGGGCATTTTTCTTTGAGGAGCTTGTTTTGTTTTGAAGGCCTGATAGAGGGAAGGTTTGGGAAGGCTTGGGAATGTTGGTGTTTGTTGCATTGGTTATATGTACCAACTTCATGGTCACTATGATGAATTTGGCTTTCTGGTTTTGGGATTCAGTTTTCTGGTAATTGAATAAATGCTTGTGGAGAGTCTCTTACATTTTGTGATTCACAACTACACCAGCATATTCATAGCCACTGTGGGGGCTGTGATTATCACATTGGTGTTATAGATGTCAAAAAGTGAATCGACATTCACCCTCAGAATGTTTGCCTTCTATTTGGGGGGACATGTATTTAAATATCTATAGAATATATACAACATACTAATATGGCAAATGTCATTACTCTTCTTTTAATACAATAAGAGAACTGAAAGTTTACATCTTTCATCAAAATATCTGATGGGTCATGCGGCATTAATTCGTACTTTATTAATTATTAAATAATAATTAGAATCAAACATGACTCAGTTATTTTGAACACACTTTTTTTTCAGAGTATGATAAAACAGGATATAGTCTATTGATATATATTAACTTTGGAGGACTTAGATCTTCCAGAAATAAAATGATCCAAGAAAATTCTGAAAGATTGGTGAAGAAAGACAATGAACATCTACTGAGAAAGAGCTGGTGGAGTCTGGATGCTGATATAAGCAACATTTTTTTAAATTTTCTTCTCTTGTTTTATGTTTGCTATTTGTTTTTAGTCAGAGTCAGTGTTTTCTTTTACAACGTGGTTAATATGGAAATAAGCTTTGTATGAATGAGCATATATTACCCATGTTAAATTGCCTTCTCAATGAGGAGAAGGGGCAAAGAGGGAGGGAGAATATTTGGAACTCAAAATTTAAAACAGAATGTTATTGAAAAAATTAAATACTTTTATGAAAAAGGATAAAATATAAATTAAATCTTTCTTGTAAAAATATGTCCATCTGCTTATGCAATGCCATACCAATCAAATTACCAAAAAATGATTTTATGGAGCTAGAAAAATAATGGCCAAATTTTCCTGCAAGAACAAAAGATCAAGAGATTATCAGGCAGTGTACCTGATGATAAAGTTACACATGTGTCCAAAGCATAACACTAGAGATTGCCCATGTGAAAGGTATCTTGCATGTAATTGCACAGTTCTTAATGTACATGTGAATTACTGTATGGTTGAATAAGTTTTTTTTAATTTTTCTTTTATGTTCTTATGTCTAGTGTTACAATCATTCAATAGGAATATAACAATTTTTGCATATATGCTACTACATGTAATTGTAAATTAATAAATTGTAAATTCTACTACATTTAAGTTTCATTTTACATATGGATCTATTGATAGTATTATTGCTGCAGTTAACTAATTATACTTTATTAGTTTGCCATGCTTATCACTTCTGATTCATTGCTTTGTATTGTGGATATGTTTGTATTTTTGAGAGGGGCATATGTTGTTTCTTGAATGTAGTTGGACAATATCCTACAGGAATATTCCCCAAAGATATGCTCTGTTTATTGTATACATCATCTGTATACATCACTAAACCAGTTATTCTTTGAATAATGCCATGTCTATTACATGTACTATTTGTTTTAATTTTTAATTTATTTTTAAACATTCATTTAAAAAATTAGTTCCAAATTCCCACCCCAACTCCAGATTCTCCTCTATAAATTATATATGAAAAATTATGCAAGACAATTCCATGTTGAAAAAAAGATAAATAAATAATAAGCAACCACTTTAAGTGTAGGTCAGTACCTTCTCTTTAAGTTGACCATGATCGCATAAGCATTATTTGTCAAATGAAAGTTGAACTGAATTGTTTCTGGTTTCAAGGCCCACAATGCTGATAAACATAGTCTGAATTAGATTAAATTTAATGGGAATGATTTAATAAAATACATAAAAATGCAATAAAACACATATAATAAAAATGTGGGATTTTCTAAGTTCAAATGCATCCTCGAAAGGATATACTTCTATTTTAGTTTGACACCACTGCACTATATCAAGTTATCCCTCTACATTATAGATATGAAGTAAAGCTGTAATTTTTGGCTAAAAAATACTTCTTATCAAAATAGGATGTAAGTGAAATATATAATTAATGAGAAATGGAAAGCCAGTTCATCCCAATGTAAATTTTTGCTTTTACTCACTCAGACATTCATATGCTCAAAACTATTATACATTTTATTTAGATATTTTATTTTGTAGGTTAGAATTGCATAGAAACCATCAGAATTCTGACCATCAAATGGAAATTTTATTGTAATTCACATACAGGCAGTGTAGGGTAGCCTAAATATATAATATGGATGGTTGCACACAAAGACACCTTATTTTAGTGAACCAATAGGGCAAGTATTACATGGGAAATATTTATTATTTATTTAAAAATCTAGTTTCCAATTAAAATTCAAGATGCTATCAAATCAGAAAAAGAATGATATCAAAGAACGAGATATGCCAACTATTTTATTTTTTTAAACATAAGATTGTTTGCTTTGTGCCAATTTATATTCAAAGAATTAGGTATTTTCTTCCTCTTCCTTCTGAGATAGAATATCCCTGGTCATTGTGTTTATTTAAAAAAAATAAAACAATAACAACAACAAAACTTTAATTGCAAAATGTAGAATACAAAATGTCCAATAGTAGCATCTTAGGAAAGGAAAAGTCATTGAATAGGTTTTGATTTTCACTATTATCTTATGGAGTAATTCCAAGAAGAACAAATTCATATGGGCTTTTTTTTGGACATCTTGGCTTTATATCAAGGCCTGATTCTATCATTAATGGACTTCATAACTCTAGATGAGACACTTTCATGTCTTTTAAATACCATTTTCTTGTAAGTGAAATGGTGTTTACAAGTAGAATGAATAAGCAATGATGTAAAGATACTTCCAAAGTTATGAAGTACTATAGAGATATTTATGATGCTAATTATTACTGTGATAGGAATGGACAGGTAATATATATTCTTCTCTAAGAGATCTAATTGGATTATTTTAGTAATCTGAAGTACTGTTCAGAAATTGGCCTCAAGTCAATAATTTGTGAAATTTTGCATTGGCAGCCTACAGTGTTTTGATGATTTGATCATACAATATTTTTGATCTAGATAACTAGTACTAAAGCATATTAATATTATCTCCCTCTGCCAAAGTCCTATTTCAATGCTGTATCGTGGTGTGGATATGACCCTAAATTCTCCAAAGCTATGACAATGGATTGTAACATTTAACAGGTTATGTTAAGCTAAAAAGGTTTTGAGCACAGCCCTAGCAATAAATGTGAATAGAAATAGAAAACTCAAAGAAGTTTGCCACTATTACATTGACCACCAAGTGATAAACTTGTTTTGAAGCCACAACAGTCTGTCTGAGAAACTCAGGAGCTGCTCCATTAGAATCACATGTCATTTGAAGAAATGAAGAATACGCTGTCATTATATGATGACACAAAAAAAATCTTTATCTATTCTATAATTTAGCCAATTGAATTGAAAACCAATATGGAAAATCCAACACAACAAAATTAATGGATAGCTGAAAAAAAAGTTTGTCCTCTCCTACAGTGTCCATAAATCAATAGTCAATTCCATTATTGACATTAGAATCTCCTTTAAATGTTATCTGTGCACTCCCTTGGTTCTTGTTAATTGCAATGTAGTTTCTGTTAATGAGGTTTAGGGACTTTGATTCCCTGTGTACTTAAACTGACCTCATTAAAGCTCAGTGGTACAGGTCAGTGGTAATGAGCATAGCCAGGATATCTTAACCACCTGCAGGTTGAGTTTGTCAGTCAATGATATTTATTGGCCACCTACTGTGTGAAGTGGAGTGTACTAGAAAATCAAAAGGGAAATAGAAGACACGTTAACTAGTTTCAACAGGCAAAAATTTCTGAGAAAATAAAAAAAAATTCTCTATGAGCTATAGGTAAAGAAAATATATCCAGGCAGTATATGTATATACATATGTGCATATAATCATATATGTCTACATGTATATGTGTGCATAATATTGCATATATGTATATCCATATAAACAGACACACACAGAAACGCACACACACACATTGGAATTGCTAGAAGATCTTGTCACTCTTCTACAATTCACTCTCAGTATATTAAAGGGAAGCCTCATGAAATGGAATATATCATTATTACCCGAAATAGTAAGTCCAAAACAGCTGAGTGTTCTTATTAACAAAACTGTCAATGAATTACATTAATTTATAGCTTTTTTAAAATAAATAAGTATTCAGGTATGTTCTTGTTGTACATTACCATAATTTTACCCAGTATAACTACCCAGTCTCCTAGCAAAGAACCATTCCATATAACAAGTAAGAATTTTAAGCCAGAAAATGATGAAAAAAAGAATAAATATAATTTTGATACATCAAAACATACAATTGTGGGGGTAGCTAGGTGGTGCAGTGAGTAGAGCACTGGCTCTGGAGTCAGGAGAACATGAGTTCAAATCCAGCCTCAGACACTTAACACAAAAAATGTGACCTTGAGCAAGTCAGTTAAACCCAATTGCTTCCAAAAAGCAAAAAACAAACATACAATAGTGGAATTACCACTCTGCCCAAGGTGTAGGAGTGGGGATGTCACCTAATAGCCCTTTCTTCTAACTGGTAATTTTACAACCTTCACTCGTTTTTAGTTGTTATTCTTTCCATTTATATTGGCACAGTCAATGCATATATTGTGGGGGCGGGGGAGGGTTTGCATTGCTTACTTCACTCTGCATCTGTCCATGCTTCTCTGTATTCAATATATTTGTCCATTTATTACAGCACAGTAGTATTTCATCAATTTTATATAATAGAGTTTCTTTAGTCATTTCTCAATTCAGGGATATCTTTCTTTCTGATTCGGTGCTATCACAAAAAAGTTCTGAAATAAATATTTTGGTATGTATGGGGAATTTCTTCTTATCAATAGCTTCCTTATGGTATAAATTTTGGGTTATAATCCCTGGGTCGAAGGGCATGGGTATTAGGAACTTTGCCTAATTCTAGATAGCTTTCTCCTATGGTTTTCTAATTCACAATTCCATTGATAAAGCCCTAGTCTTCCTACCTTCCCCAAATTCTTCCAACATTGACTTTTGTTATCTCAGTCAATCAGACAGTCAGGCAATTTTTTCCTGTTTTTCAATTGTGTCTTAATTTTTGTAACCCAATTTGGGGTTTTCTTGGCAAAGATACTAGATTGATGATCTTCTGCGCATTTTGCAGATGAGGACTGAACCAAACAGAGTTAAGTGAATAGCCCAGGGTCACCAAGCTAGTAAGTGTCTGAGTTGAGATTTGAACTCAGGTTCTTTTGACTTCGAACCTGGTGCCCTATCCACTGTGCCATCTAACTTCCAAGTCGGTAAACAAACATTTATTATGTACTTACTTTTATCCAGGCAATGTACTAAGCACTGGGGAAACAAGAAAATAGTCCATGCCTTTAAGGTGCTAACAATCTAATAAAGTCAATGAGCAAAGAACTATGTACAAATTTTACACACACACACACACACACACACACACACACACACACATGTGCATGCATATACTATTTGGGTATGCATATATATATATATATATAAACACATACATATGCATATATATGATAAATTGTAAGTTATTTTAAAAGAGAAGGCACTAAAACTAATAGGACCTGAAAAAGTCTTCTTGTACAAAATGGGAATTTAATTTGAATTTGAAGGCAACCAAAAAGCCAGGAAGCAGAGATGAGGTGGGGGAGCATTCCAAACATGGGAGAAAACCAGGGAAAATGCCCAGAGCCAAGAGTTTGAACATCTTATTCATGAAACAGAAAGGAGGTAAGTGTAACTGGATCAAAGATTATATGATGAATAATGTATAAGTAAACTGAATATATAAGAAGAGGGGCTAGATTATGAAGGACTATGAACACCAAGTACAGGATTTTGTATTTGATCCTGGAGGCAACAGGGAGCTACTGTCGTTGACTGAGCAGGGGAGTGACAAGATTAGACCTAATTTTATGAAAATCATGAATTTTTTGTAGTTGAATAGAGAACATTTTGGAGTGGGGATAGAGTTGGGGCAGGCAGACTCTTAAGAAGAATGTTGCAAAAGACCAGGCATGAGATAATGAGGGCCTGCACCAAAGAGGTGGCAGTGTCGGACAGAAGAGCGCCTGATCAAGAGATATTGCAAAGGTGAAACATGAAAGCTTTGTCAACAGAATGTATATAATGGATGAGAAATCATGAGGAGTCCATGATGATAACAACAAAATTGTGAACATTAGGGATTAGGAGGCTATAATACCCTGAACAATATTAGGAGATGAATATCAATGATTTAGAACATTTTTTTGATAGGGTTCTTAATAGTTTGGAATTATTCTTTTGAAAACTATTCATATCTTTTAACCATTCATCTATTTATTGGCAAGGAACTTTTAGTTATATATAGATATACATACACATACATATATGTATATTTATGTATATATTAGAACATTATATATTAACACATATACATATTTCTTTGTGCTTCATCTTTTCAGCTATATCTATATATAGATATTATAGATATGTGTATGTATATGTAGAGAGAAGTATATATCTACACATATGTGTATGTACATACATTTATACATATATACAGTGCATATATAAATATATATGCACACAATACGGATGTGTTACTTGTTTGAAAATTTTAAATGCCAAAATGTTATTGAATTAATTTGATACAAATATTTTTCATCCATTTTCTTTTTATCCATGATCTATTATTTTTTTGTGAAAAATATTCACTTTCATGTAATCAAAATGATTTATTTTATCTCTCTTAAATGCCTCTCTCCTGTATTTGGTTAAGAATGAATCTCTTCCACATAACTGTGAGAGATGATCTGCTATACTTATTTTTCATTTTATGATCTTTAATATTAATTTAACATATCCATTCAATAAATAACCACTTATTAAGATCCTATTATGTGTCTGTCAGCATGCTAAGACTGGGGATACAAAAATAAGCAAAATATAGCCCCTTCCTTCAATTAGGATATGTTGTGTAATATGATGCAAAATATTGCTCGATGTGATTTATACTAGACAATATTCCATTTTTTTTTAAATTCTCAGAAGGTTTTATCCAATAGAGAATTATTGTCTGAGTAATTTATTTTTTCCTGATTTATTTTTTTTCTTTTGGAAGACTGGTTTACTAAGCTGCAGTATGTCTGATTCTCCTATATCTAGTCTATTCCTTTTACCTAAGTTTCTATATTTTAACCATATTAGATAGTTTTGATAACTCTTACTTTATTATATTGTGCTATTCCTTTTCCTTTTCTAGTTCTTAAATATTTCACTTGTTATTCTAGTGCTCTTATTTTTTCAAGTGAATATTGTGAAAATTTTATCAAATTTCTTAAAGTATTCTTTCCATAATTTGATTGGCATAACATTAAAACCTTTAATTAAATTTAGTAGTTTTGTTATTTTTATTATATGGTTACAGCCCAGAAATGGGCACTGAATATTTCTTCAGCTATTTAATTTGTTCTCTAGTTACTTAAAAAAGTACTTTGTAATTGAATCTGAGTATTTTTAATACTGTGATTAATTAATGTCCAGCTATTTTATGTTTCATGTGATTATATGGAATATGATTTCCCTTCTATTTTCATTCTATATAGCTTTTAAATTTTATTATATCATATGTATGTTATGGTATACACGATTAGAGTATATCATGCATGATTGAACACTATATTATCATGTGTAATGTTTATCATAAGTTAGGTTATCATATAATTTATTATTGTATATAAATGCTATTGTTTTTTGTGTATATTTTGAAGCCTGCTTTACTGAAGCTGTAACTTGTCTCAGTACCTTTGCCAATTCCTTATGATTTTCTAAGTAAACTATTATCTTATCAACAAAAAGAGATAATTTTATTTCCTCTTGTGTAATATGTCTATTTTCTGCCTCATGTTATTGTTATGGGTAGATTTTTTTCAGAACTATATCTATTAATAAAGATGAGAATGAGCATCATTATTTCAGTTCTATATTTATTGGGTCCACTAATTCTTTTTTTTTAAGCAATTGGGGTTAAGTAACTTGCTCAAGGTTACACGGCCAGGTGTTTCTGGGTGGGTGCTAAGTGTCTGAGCCCAGAGATGATACCCAGGCCATCTGGACACTGGAACTGGTGCTCTTACTTGCTGTGCTACCTGGCCTCTCCCACTAATTCTTAATTAGAAATGTTTCTTAGACATAAATTAGGATGTTCTTTGATGACATTCATGTCACTCAGGGACAGTTTCCATGATAATTCAACAAAAATACTAGGTATCAGTTACCCAGAAAACAACTTCAAAATCATCATATCAGTCAAATGCAAATTAGATATGTGAAATAATTCATACTCACCTTCTTCAGTCTGAATGAGTGTTTTTCTCTGTGGGTGACTTTCTTAGTGCATATCTCACAAATTAATGACCTTGTTTTTCCCCTTTCTATTAATAAAAGTGTTCCTACCAGAAAGATATAGCACTTCAAATTTAATCTGGCTCTACTTTTGGGACTTTAACCACCAAGATCTCTGATTGAATAGTGAGATCACCCAGGAAATTCACAAATTCATTTTTTTGCTTTGTTTTGTTTAGTTACGTTGCATTCACAAAGATATTCTCTGATAATATCCAGGTTATAATCTTGAGATCTGGTTTTTAATATACTGGTTTTAAATCTTACTATCTGTGTCAGTGAAAGCAAATCAGTTAATCATTCTAAGCTTAAGGTTCTTCATCTGTGAAATCTGGATAATAACTTCATTATCTACCCAATGAATAATTGGTGTTCAACTGGGATAAGTGGTTTGTAAACGATGAAGTGCCTTATAAATGGCAGTTATCATTATTACAATTTGTATTGGAAGTTTTTTTTAATAATATACAATAAATCCTCAAATATAATTGACTTGGCTTATAACAGTTGCAGTAATTTACAAAGTGACAAAGGGCATACAGTTCTTTAACTGCCCATATCAGGAAGAAAAATCTATTATTAAATTAAGTTTTTAGATTGTTACAATTATATGAAGAATGAAAACATGTGCTACTTACTTTATCCTCAATGTAGAAAAGGAATAAATAAGTTCTCATTCAAAAAGCATTTATTAAGCACCCACTGTCTACCACTCACTATATTAGTTGCTGAGAATACAGAAGCAACAAAATTAATCCCTGTCTTCATGGATCTTAAATGCTGTTAGGAAGATGCAACATGTAGACAAGTCAATACAAAGTCAATACAAAGCAATAAAATTACTTTCAAAAAGGAAAGTATATTGAGGGAGTAGGAATGCTAAGAAAAGTTCTCATGTATGTGTTGGTACTTAAACCGAGTCCTTATAGACTGTGTATAATTTCCTGCTGGAAATACTATAAAACAATTAGTATCTGTGTCCACTGAGACAAAGTTAATGACAAAGCTTTACAGTCAATCAATGAATAAATATGTATTAAGTACCTCTTAGCTTCTAAGTTGAATGACATTTTTCTGCTGTTATTTCTTTTCTATATTATATGTTATGATGATAGTGGTCATTGTATTTGAATATATATATGTAAATCTGTATGTGTACATTTGTGTATACACACACACACTCAATAGATACAGAATGATACATTCTCTATATGATATATATACCATATATTCTAGCTCAAGAGTCTGTGATGATAAAATAAAAAAAAAAGAAATAGCATGCTTTACTTTGTAGTAAAGGACATATTAGGCAGGTGTTCTTTTTCCTTCTTTTCTCTTGCTACTTACTTCTCTTTCTTATCATCAGCATGAAAGTAGCTTGGTTTGTAAATTTGTAGATATCTAGCCAGTTTCTTTAAAAAAGTTAATTTTCTCATTGAGGCATCAGTTTAATAAAGCATAAAATCAAGGTGATTGGCCATGCATTATTTCTGCCTCCTTATATGAGTGGTCACATCAAGGTGCTGAAGTAAGCATATTTTAAAACATAGGCAATGTGATATTTAGTTTTTCTTCACTATAAATATTTGTTACAATTTTTTTTTAATTTTCCACAATTTTGGAGGGAGAATGAGAAAGACAGAAAATACTTTTATATATACCCCCCTCAAATAAACAACCTCTTTAGCAGTCTTTATTTTAAACTTCTCTTTTTAATTCTCTTTTGTTTAAAAAAAATACACTTTGAGAGTAAATCCAAGATAAAAGAGAGAAGCCAGGAAGTTGCCTGAACTCTCCCCAGTTTCCCTTGGAAACAGCATTAAATCAAACCTCTAAATGGATTCTTGAGTGACAGAACCTGCAAAGAGATGGAATGAAACAAATTTCTAGCTTAAGATTATTTAGAAGAACTTAAGAAGTCCTTGGATAAGATGGGAACCCAGACCAATGCAGATGGTGTGCTGGTAAATGAGCAGGAGTCTTACCCACCGTATAGATAAGCAATCAAGTCCTCATAGGTCCTGTTTCAGCAGGCCAGTGGCACAGCAGGTCAACTGGAAGTCCACCAGCCCCATTGTAGAAGGTAAACAGCTAGCCTCAGAACCACTGGCACAACAGGCATGACTAGGCCAGGCTAACCCCAGCTCAGTGGTCAAGCTGCCAGAACCCCACAGCACAGGAAGCCAGTTACCAGGCCCCTGACCCCCAGCACAAGAAGATTCAGACAAGTCCAATAATCTTTAAATGATCTATCCTGGATCTATTTTCCAGGTCAGTTGGTTTTCCAATGAGTTATTTTACATTGCCTTCTATTTTTTCCATTTGTTTGGATCTGTTTAAGTATCTTGCTTTCTCATAAAGTCATTAGCTTCCAATTTCTCTACTCTAATTTTTGGGCCTCTTTTACCACTTGAGTTAGTCTATTTTTGAACATATTATTTTCTTCAGTATTTTTGGGGTCTACTTTAGCAGGTTGTTGACTTATTTTTCATTATTTTCTGGCATCATTCTCATTTATCTTCCCAATTTTTCCTCCACTTCTCTTACTTGATTTTTAAAATCCTTTTTGAGCTCCTCCACGGCCTGTAATCAAGTCATATTTTTCTTAGAAGCTTTTGATGATAGTTTTGCCTTTTTTGACTTCTTCTGGTTCCATATTTTGATCCTTTTTGTCCCCCCAGAAAAGGATTCTACGATGTGTTTGTGCTTCCTCTGCTTGCTCATTTTGCCAGCCAAATACTTGACTTTTGAGCTTTTTGCCATGATAGAACTCTGCTTCCTATTGGAGAGCTTTCCCTGAAATCACTGGGGTTTTCATAAACTTTGTCAGAGGTCTGAGGAGGGCACCCTCTTTACCGCCACCACAAGCTCTGGCATATTGGCCATATACCCCAGGACCACCACCCAAGACCATGAACCAGATCCAAGCAGGTCAAAGCAAGAGCGATTACCCTATGAATGGTTTCTTGGTCCCCCTACCATATGCATGCCAGGAGCTCCTGAGGCAGTCAGGCCATAGCAGCTGCAGCTGCCATGCTTCCACATCTATAGACCTGGGGAGCAGGAACCGAACCATGCTCTTCCATCACCCAGTTCCAACAGAGCTCTCCACCGACCTTTTACTTTCTCTTTGGTGTTTATGGGTTGAGAAGTCTGGAAACTGCCACTTTTGCTGGTGAAACACTTTCCTGCAGTCTTATCTGGCCAGTCTGGGCTATTGGTTGGCACCACCCTGGGCTTGGTGTTATTCTAATGGGACCGCACTCTTCTCCCAGTCTGGTGTGATATACCCTTTCTGTTGGCCTGCCAGGCTGACTTCAGCAGGGCATTTGTTTCTCTGTCTCTCTTTTTGGGTTCTGTAGCTCTAAATTTTGTTTACAATCATATTTGACAGTTATTAGAGGTGGTTGTTGCTGGAGTTCATGGAGTTTCCTGCTTCTACTCTGACATCTTGGGTACCCTCAAAAAGGATTTTAACAATCAAATAATAGAGGTAAAAGAAAAATTGGAAAAAGAAATGAGAGTTATGCAATAGAGAATCCATAGCTTGGAAAAAGAAGGGCAAACTGTCTGAAGAAAATTCATTAAAAAATACGATCTACCAAATTTGGGGAAAAAAATCCTCTAAAGATAACAACTCCTTAAAAATGAGAATTGGTGAAATGGAAAAGGAGGCACAAAAGTTAACTTGAGGAAATAATTCCTCAAAAATTAGGATTGGTTCATAAAATTCATCTGGAAGAAAAAAGGTCCAGAATATTAACAGAATTAAAGAAAAGAAATGAATGGGAAGTTTACCTAGCTGTACCAGACCTTAAATTGTATTATAAAGCAGTAATCATCAAAACTACTTGGCACTGGCTAAGAAATAAAAGAGTGGATCAATGGAATAGGTTAGTTATACAAGACACAGTAGTCAATGAATATACTAATCTACTGTTTGATAAACCCAAAGACCCCAGCTTCTGGGATAAGAACTAACTATTTGACAAAAACTGATGGTAAAACAAAAAACAAAGCATGGCAGAATCTGGGCATAGACCAATGTCTGACACCATATACCAAAACAAAGTCCAATTTGTTGCATAATTGAGATATAAAGACTGATTTATAAGGAAATTTGGGGAGCAGAGACTAGTTTATCTGTCACATTTATGGAGAATGGAGGAATTTATGCCCTTCAGGAGAGTGAGGACATTATGAAATGCAAAATGGATAATTTTGATTGTGTTACATTTAAAAGTTTTTGGACAAAAAAAGTCAATATAACCATGATTAGGAGGAAAGCAGAGAACTGGGAAAGAATTTTTTACCATCAGTATCTTTGATAAAGATCAGATTTCTAAAATATACAGAGAACTGATTCAAGTTTACAAGAATACAAGTCATTCCCCAATTGATAAATGGTCAAAGTATAAGCACAGGCTGATTTCAGAGGAAGAAATTAAAGCTATCTCTACTCATATGAAAAATGCTCTAAGTCAATGGTTGGTTCATTGGTTAGTTGTTCTTCTTTGTTCTTTAAGAGGAAAAAAAAATGAAATCACTATTCTAAAGTCAAGTTTCAATTTGTCCAACTGTGACTGATCAGAGCAATACAAGCTCAAAATATTCTGCCACAGGTCATGTACAAATATTTCCTGTGAAAATTTGGAGTGGATTCTCCACATTTGTGCATCCTGAATTTCCTTGAAATATTTTAATTCTGTTTTTCTTATACAGCACAGCACCTTCTCTTATGTGTGCATGGCATGTTGACTAGTCCTCTGTCAGTGTCTCCCATATCACATATTCCATGCCAAAGTTCTTGAGAGAAACTTTGAGATTGTCCTTGCATAGCTTCTTCTGACCACCATATGAATGCTTTTCCTGTGTGAGTTCTTCATAAAATAGTCTTTTGGGCAAGCATACATTTTGCATTTGAGCAATGTGGCCAGGCCATTAAACTTACACTCTGGAGCATGTTTGAATGTTTAGCAGTTTAGTTTGAGTACCTTATCTTGCCAGGTGATCTTTAGAATCTAATACAATTCAAATAAAAGTGATTCAATTTCCTGGCATGGCGCTTGTAGACTCTCCAGGTTTCAGAGACATATGGCAAAGAGGTCATGTAATGGAAATGCAAATTTAAAGATCTTCCCTGCCCCTAGGCTAAAGTGGACCTGGAGCCTGGTGTGGTAGGCTTGTTTTTCAGTAGATACTTCTTGATTGGCCGGTGAGTTGTATTAGTATGTAATTTGAAATTCGGATTCGCTCCTATAAATGACA
>NW_027186349.1:15716508-15782629 GCF_028583685.1 Petaurus breviceps papuanus
TTTGAATGATCTTACTATATATAAGGAATTTATAATTTCTTATTCATGAGTCAATAAAGTTGTTATATTCTCTGAGCCAGGAGAAGTTCTATAGAAGCCCTGATGTGTAGCTTTGTTTTGGGGGCTCACTTTGAGAAGTGTTCCATGATTTGATCATATGAGACTCTGGGAACCCATTGGTTGTTGAGAGCCACCCCTTCCCCCCCTCCCCCCAGCTTTGAAAAACCCAGATGTTGATTTGGTATGTATGCAATGGTTGGACAGTTTGGAAATCTGTCTACTTGATCTGTTTCTGTCTTGATAATTCTGTCTCTATATTCTGAAGTTCAGGAAGCTGACCTTTTTCCCCTGAACTAGGTAAATGATATATGTTTTACTGATTAAATTAAGCTTGTTAACCCATTTTGAGTTGCTTTCCTTTAACAAAGCAGATCTAAGAACCTGTGGTGGCAGCGACCCTGGGGACACTGGGGTGTTGCTGTTACAGGTCAGCACAATGGCTCTGTAGACCATTAGTTTGGTAGTCAGTCTAATACCTATTCTCTCCCTTACTTTCCTTTGGAACCTCAAAAACACTGAACTATCTTTGGCAATGCATGTGCCAACCTCATCATTAATGTGTACATCCCTGGAAAGTACACAACCATAGTAAATGAACTTATTCACAGTATTGAAAACTTCTGCATTTGCTCTAATCAAAGATTCTATATATCGATAGTGGTGTGGTAGTGTCTGATGGAGCAACTGTGTTTTCTTAGTGTTCATTTTTAGGCCAAAATTAGCACAAGTAGCAGAGAATTGATCCATATTTAGTTGCATCTGGGCTTCAGAGGCTGCATTTAGTACACATCCATTTGGTCTTGGTATGTAACCTTTTCAAATTGAAGAATTTACGATCTGTGTGGTAGCTGATCTTAATGTTGTATTCATGCTCATTGAAAGCATTTCACAACATTTGCTTAAAACACCATCCTCATGATAATAAGCATGGCAGCAAGCACACAACCTTGTTTCACTCCATTGGTGACTGGGAAGGCATGAGAGCATTGTCCATTATCTAGAACCCAAGCAAGCATGCCATCATGAAATTGACATACAAAGATGATGAACTCTGGGCATTCAAAATTTGATATAATTTTCCATAAGTCCTCATAACTAATGAAATCAAAGGCAATGGTCTGATCTATAAAATTTCAGTACACACCTCTGTTCTGCTCCTGGCATTCCTTCAAGAGTTGTTGGGTAGCAAACCCCTTATTGACTCTTCCTTGCCTCTTATAATTTTTTTTTTTAGCAATTGGGATAAAGTAACTTGCTCAAGGTTACACGGCTAGTTATTTTGTATGGGTGTTAAGTATCTGAGGCTGGAACCAATCCTGGGTCTCCTTACTCTGGGGCCGGCACTCTTACTCACTGGGCCACCTGGCTGCCCTGTGTTCCTTACCTCTTTCTGATGCTGCATCAGCTTTCAGGTAGATAACCATTTTCAAGGTGAAGGATCAGCTTATTAAGGAGGACTTTGGCAAAAAAAAAAAACTTGTCAGCTGGGGCAACTAGGTGGTGCAGTTATTAGAGGATCACTGGCCCTGTAGTCAGGAAGACCTTAGTGCAAATCCGTCCTCAGACAGATATGTCAAGTGACACTTTCCTAGCTGTTTGACCTTGGGAAAGTCACTTAATCCCAATTGTCCTACCTTACCCCCCCCAAAAAAAAAGAGAATCTTGTCAGCAGTGACTAAGAGAGAGACCCCCTTGTGATTGTCACAGAGCAATCTATTTCCTTTACTGTTGTTTAGAAAAATGCAAATCAAAACAATTTGAGGCACCACATCACACTTACTAGATTTGCTAACATGACAAAAGAGGAAAATGATAAAAGTTGGAGGAGATGTGGGAAAATGTGTAATACAAATTCATTGTTGGTGGAGTTGTGAGGTGATTCAACCTTTCTGGGCAGCAATGTGGAACTATGCCCAAAGGGTATAAAGATGTCCAAAATATTTGACCCAGCCTTGCCACTTCTAGGGTTGTACTACAAAGAGATCATAAAAATGAGAAAAGGATCCATGTGGACAAAAATATTTATAAGAGTTCTTTTTGTGGTTACCAAGACTTTGAAATTGAGGAGATGTCCATCATTTGAGGGAATGGCTGAACAAGTTCTGGTATGTGAATGTAATGTGATATGATTGTGCCATAAGAAAGGAGAAGGAGACAGACTTCAAGATTACCTGGAAAGATTGTATAAACTGATGCTGAGTGAGGGGAGCAGAATCAACAGAACATTATGAAGACACATTGTATATGTGATGACTGATTCTGATAGATTGAATTTCTCTCAGCAATGCAAGGTTGTAAGACAACTCGAAAGGACTCATAATGGAAAAGAACTGAGAAAGAAAAGAAAGAATAATTCAGAGAAAGAATTATAGAATCTGAATGCAGATTGAAGCAAATATTTTTTTCTCTCTTTTTCATATTGCTTTGTTTCTTCTTTTTCATTATTCATTTAATTGGATATAATGCTTCTTTACAACTTGACTAAGGTTTAATGTGAAGGTTTAATGTAGAACCTATATCAGATTGCACGTTGCCATGAGAGGAAGAGGGGGAGAGGATCGGGGAAAAATTTGGAACTCAAAAACTTGTGGAAATGAATCACTGGCAGCTGTATCAGTTTCCAGACTTGTCAACCCATGAATGACAAAGAGAAAGTAAAAGGTCAGTGGGAAACTCTATTGGAACTCAATGAAAGAAGAGCATGGTACAGCCTCTGCCCCTGGGGCTAGATGTGGTGGAGGTGTGGCAGCTTCAGCTGCTGCCACATGGCTGCCTCAGAAGCACCTCACCACAGATTGTAGGGGGAACAAGAGACCATTAAGGGTGTAAGAGCTTTTGCTTTGACCTGCTTGGATCTAGGACACAGTCTTAGGTGGTGGTCCTGCCATGAGGAATGCCAGTGTGCCAGAGTTTGTCATGGCAATACAGAGAGTTCATTCCTCACACCTGTGACAACATTTGCAAAAACTCCAGCAATTTGAGGACACAGGTCTCGCCACACTGGAAACAGAGTTCTACCATGTAAAGAGCTCAAAATTCAAGTAATTGGTTGGCAAGATGAGCAAGCAGAGGAACCACAATCAGACCATAAAATTCTTTGTGGGGGACAAAAAGGATCAAAACATGGAACGAGAAAAAGTTAAAAAGGCAAAACTCCTGAATTAAAAGTCTTCAGAAAAAATGAGTATTGGTCCAGGCCATGGAGGAGCTCAAAGTGGATTGCAAAAATCATGTAAGAAGAGTGGAGGGAGAAGCACGACCCTCCCGCAGCTCTGGCTTCCACCCTCCCCAATCCATGTAAAAAGGGGACTCTAAACAAACTTTGGAGCTGCAGAACCCACAAAATGACACAGAGAAGCTAACCTCCCGCTGAGAACAGCCCGGCAGGCCAGCAGGAATCGGCCAGCTCAGCGCTCTGGGAGCCGAGCCCAGCCCCATGCCCAGGCTTTAGCCCCAGGGCGGGCCTGACCAGCCACCAGCCAGAGGGACTCCAGATCAGCAGCAGCTGTGGCCTTTTCCAGATTTATAAACACATAGATGCTAAGGACAAGGTGAGAGGCCAGTGCATTCTGGACTTTGGGACCCAGTAAGTGGGAGTGCTAGGCTTTTACCCCCGGGGCTAGAAACCACTGAGACACCGGCACAGCCTGCCAGCGCCACGTGGCGGCTTCAGCTCCTGGCCTGCAGAGTGTAGGGGGACCAAGCACCAGTCTGAGGGGTCATCGCTCTTGCTTTAACCTGCTTGGATCTGGATTGCAGTCTAGGGTGGAGGTCCTGAGGTGTGTGTCCAGCTTGCCAGAGCTTGTGGAGACCTCAGAGAGGGCACCCATCTAAGACCTCCAGCAGCTGAGAAAACCCCAGCGTTTGGTACGAAAACTCCCCTGTCTGGTGGCAGAGTCCTACTGTGGCAAAAAGCCCAAAAGTCAAATCATTGAGTGGCAAAATGAGCAGGCAAAGGAAACAAAGCAGACCAAAGATTCCAACATTACACTACTATTTGGGGTTATGATAAGAAGGAGCAAGGCATGGAACTGGAGGAAATCAGTGAGGTCAGAACTCCTGCACCAAAAGCTTCAAAGGAAAATACAAGCTGGTTACAGGCCATAGAGGACCTTAAGAAGCAGATAAGAGAAGTGGAGGAAAAATTGGGAAGAGAAATGAGAACAATGCAAGAAAATTAGGAAATGAGAGTCAACAGCCTGACTGAAGAAAATAATACCTTAAAAAACAGACTGACTCAAATGGCAAAGGAGTCTCAGAAAGGCAATGAGGAGAAGAATGCCTTAAAAAGTGAAATTTGCCAGATGGAAAAAGAATCTCAAAAGCTCACTGAGGAGAATCATTGCTTCAGAATTAGATTGGAGCAAATGGAAGCTAATGACTTTATGAGAAATCAAGATGCTGTTAAACAGATCCAAACAAATGAAAGAATAGAAGGCAATGTGAAATGTCTCATGGGAAAAACCACTGACCTGGAAAATAGATCCAGGAGAGATAATTTAAAAATTATTGGACTGCCTGAGAGCCATGACCAAAGTAAGAGCCTGGAAAGCATCCTCCAGGAAGTTCTCAAAGAAAACTGCCCTGATGTTTTAGAACCAGAGGGCAAAATAGAGGTTGAAAGAATCCACCAATCACCTCATGAAAAAGATGCCAAAAAGAAAACTCCTAGGAATATTATAGCCAAGTTCCAGAGTTCCCAGATTAAGGAGAGAATATTACAAGCAGCCAGGAAGAAACAATTTGAATATTGTGGAAACACAGTAAGGATAACCCAGTATCTGGCAGCTTCTACACTGAGGGATCGAAGGGCCTTCGAATGTTATATTCCGGAGGTCAAGGGAGCTGGGATTAAAACCAAGAGTCGCCTACCCAGCAAAACTGAGTATCCTGTTTCAGGGGAAAATATGGTCATTCAGTGGAATATAAGACTTTCAAGCATTCTTGCTGAAAAAACTAGAGCTGAATAGAAAATTTGACATTCAGATACAAGAAGCAAGAGAAGCATGAGAATGTAAACAGGGAAAAGAAATCATAAGGAACTTATCAAAGTTGAACTATTTTTTTTTTTAAGCAATTGGGGTTGAGTGGCTTGCTTGGGGTTGCACGGCCGGTTGTTGTTTCTGGGTGTGGTACTGGGTGTCTGGGCTCGGATTTGATCCGGGTCGTCCCGGCACTGAGGCTGGTGCTCTTGCTTGCTGAGCCACTTGGCCAAAGTTGAACTATTAATATTCCTACATGGAAAAACAATAATTGTAACTTATGAAACTTTTCTCAGTAGTTGAAGGGATTAGAAATATATATTATATATATATATATATATATGTCTTTATATGAGGGTATGCAGGCATATGAATACATATGTGAATGTGTGTATATATGTTTACAGGTATACATAGATAGAGGGCACGGGACCAATTTAACAGGAAGGGATGATACTTAAAAGGTGAAATTAAGAGGTGAGAGGGATATAATGAGAGGAGATGGGGAGAGACAGAGTGGGGCAACTATCTCATACAGAAGAGGCAAGGGAAAATGGTTACAATGGAGGGGAAGAATAGGAAGGCAAAAGGGAATGGGTCAACCTTATTCCTATTGAATCTGGCTTGAGGAGGGAGGGAAATACACACTAAATAGGGGATCTCACCCTCCAGGAGAATAGGGGGGGGAGAGGATGTGAGGGGGGTTGATGGAAGGGAGGGCAGGCTGGTGGGGAGGGAAGTTGGAAGCACCCACTTTTGAAAAGGGACAGGATCAAAGTAGAGAATAGAACAAGTGGGAAGTGGGATAGGAGGGAGGGAAATATAGTCAGTCTTTTACAATATATCTGCTATGTTTTTGTTTTGAATTAGCCACACATGTACAACCTATACTGAACTGCTTATCTTCCCAGTAAGGGTGGGTGATAAGGGAGGAAGGGAATGAATCTGGAATTCAAAGTTTTAAAATCAAATGTTTAAATATATATATACTATTATCAATATTGTTTTACATATAATTGGGAAATATAGAGATCCACCATGCGCTACTGGAAAAGTTGAAATGGGTATGGGAGAAAATATGGGAGAGAGCAGATCAGAGGTGGGGATATCCTGTGGGACTGCTGTTTTGAGGGGATGGGTGGGGGAAAAACGGGAAGAAAATTTGTAACTCAAAATCTGGCAGAAACGAATGATGTAAATCAGAAGTTAATAAAGCATTTAAAAAAAAAGAAGAGTGGAGGAAAAATTAGGAAGGGAAACAAGAATGATGCAAGAAAATCATGAAAATCAAGTCAACAGTCTGCTAACCGAGACCCCCAAAATACTGAAGAAAATAACACGTTCTAAAATAGACTAACTCAAATGTGAAAAGAGGCCCAAAAAGCCAATGAGGAAAAGAATGCCTTAAAAATCCAAATTTTGCCAGACAGAAAAGGATTTTAAAAACTCACTGAAGAGAATAATTCCTTCAAAATTAGACAGGAGTAATTGGAAGCTAGTGGCTTTATGAGAAATCAAGATAATATAAAACAGACAAAAATAAATGAAAAAAATAGAAAGTAATGTGAAATATTTCATTGGAAAGAGCACTAACCTAAAAAATAGACCTAGGAGAAATAATTTAAAAATTATTGGACCACCTGAAAGCTATGATCAAAAAAAGAGCCTTGGGGGGTAGAGCCAAGATGGTGGTGTAGAAGCAGAAGAAGTCCATGAACTTTCCCCATAACCACCTCAAATGCCTATAAACTATGACTCTAAACAAACTTTAGAGCTATAAAATCCACAAAGTGACAGAGAGAAACAAATCTCCTGCTTACCGCATCTTAGGAGATCAACAGGAATGGTACATCACAGCACACTGGGAACAGGGCCCAGTACCAAGTGAGCCCACGGTTTTAGCCCAAGGGTAGCCCCAACCACCTATAGCTGGAGGGAATTCAAGAGAATTGATCACAAGCAGCTGTGGCAATTGCCAGAATTATCCACCTATAAATGAGAAAGGCAAAGTAAAAAGTCAGTGTGGACCTTGGGAACAGAGGGACCAAGAGTGCAGTCTGGCCTCTGACCCAGGGGTAAGAAGAGGAGAAGCAGTGGAGGTGCTGTGGCCATGTGGCAACCTCTTTGAGGCTACTTCAGAGCTCCTTGCCTGCATATCATAAGGGGATCAAGCAAACATTCTGAGGGGTAATCACTCTTGCTTTAACCTGCTTGAATCTAGACTGCTGTCTTGGGTTGGTGTCTGGGGTGTGTGTCCAGGTGCCAGAGCCTGTGGAGGCATCAGAGAGGGCCCCCAACTAAAAGCTCCAGCAACTGTGAAAATGCCAGCAATTTGGGGAAAAAAAAAACTCTCCTCTCTGCAAGTAGAGTTCTACTGTGGCAAAAAGCCCCAAAGTCAAGCAATTGAGTGGCAACTTGAGTAGGCAAAGAAAGCAAAGCAAGAACAGCAGTCAAACCCTAGATTCCCTTTTTTGAGGACAAAAAGAATCAAAGCATAGAAAAGAGCGAGGCAATGAAGTCAGAACTCATGCACCAAAAGCTTCCAAGAAAAATATGAACTGATTGCAGGCCACAGAGAAGCTCAAGAAGGATTTTGAAAACCCTGTAAGAGAAATGAAGGAAAAATTGGGTAGAGAAATGAGAATGATGCGAGAAAACCATGAAAAGAGAGTCAGCCACCTGACCTTAGAAAATAACACCTTGGGGTTGCTAGGTGGTGCAGTGAATAGAGGACTGGCACTGGAGTCAGGAGGGCCTGCATTCAAATCTGGCCTCAGACACTTGACACACTTACTAGCCATGTGACTTTCAATCAAAGTTGAAATATTTACATTCCTACATGTAAAAACAATCATTGTAACTTATGATACCATTCTCAGGATGAAGATAATTGAAGGGAATATGAATGTGTGTTTGTATACACACACATATGTATACGTACATACATATATATATATATATATATATATACAGGAGGGCATATGTCAGTATGAATACATATGTGAGTGTGTGTATAGATGTATACAGGTATATATACACAGAGTGCACAGGATCAATTGAATAGGAAGGGATGATACTTTTTAAAAATAAAATCAAGTTGTGAGAGGAATATAATGAGAGGATATGGGGAGAGACAGTATGGGGTAAATTACCTCATATTAAAGAGGCAAGGGAAAATTGTTACAATGGAGAGGAAGAACAGGAAGGGAAAAAGGAATGGGTCAAAGGGGGGAATAATATACACGCTCAATTGGGTATCTTACCCTACAGGAAAGTAGGGGGTAAGGGGATAAGAGGGGCATCATGGAAAGGAGGGCAGATTAGGGGAAGAGGGTAGTTAGAAGCATGCACTTTTTTTTTTAAAGCAATCGGGGTTAAGTAACTTGCTCAAGGTTACACGGCCAATTATTTCTGGGTATGGGGCTAAGTATCTGAGCCCATACAAGCACACACTTTTGGAAAGGGACAGGGTCCAAGTAGAAAACAGAACAAGTTGGAGGCAGGATAGGATGGAGGGAAATATAGTAATTCTTTCACAATATATCCACTGTGGAAATGTTTTGCGTAATTACACATATGCAACCTATATTGAATTGCTCATCCTCCATCATTTTCATCTGTGGTTGACAAGGGAAGAAGGGAAAGAATCTGGAAATCAAAGTTTTAACATCAAATGTTTAAATATTGTTACTATTGTTATTATTATTAAAATTGTCCTAATATTCTTGAATCATAGGGCTAAATAGAATTTGAGAGAATTCACCTATCACCTTTTTAAAAAGATCCTAAAGAAAACTCCAAGGAATATTATAGTCAAATCCCCAAGTTCCCAGGTTAAAGAGAAAATGCTGCAAAAAGGCAGAAATAAATAATTTGAGCATTGTGGAAACACAATTAGGATAGCACAAAACCTAGCAGCTTCTACATTAAGGGATCAAAGGTCTTGGAATATGATATTCCAGACATCAAAGGATTTAGGATAAAGACCAAGGATCACCTACCCAGCAAACTTGAGTAAATGTTTCAGGAGAAAATATGGTCATTCAATGAAATAGTGGATTTTCAAGCATTCTTGATGAAAAAAAAAATCAGAGCTGAACAGAAAATTTGACTTACAAAAACAAGAAGCAAGAGAAGCATGAGAAGTTGAACAGGAAAAAGAAATCATAAAGTACTTATTAAAGTGGAATTATTTAAATTACTACATGAGAAAAATAATCGCAACTCAGAAGACTTTTCTATATGAGGATAGTTGAAGGGAATATATAGATATATAGACAGATATAGATAGATATGTGTGTATACGTACATACATATATCTGTATGTATAGAAGGGTGTATGTGTATATAAATATATATGTGAGTATGGGCATATGTATGTACATGTATACATAGACAGAGGGCACAGGATGAGTTGAATATGAAGGGATGACACCTAACAAAAAATAAAATTAAGAGGCGAGAGAGGAATTAATTGGGAGAACTGGAGAGATAGAATAGGGTAAATTATCTCACATAAAAGAGGCAAGTGAAAACTGTTAAAATACACAGAAAGAGCATAAAATTGAAAGGCAAAGGGACACACTTAGTCTCACTGAAGTTGGCTTAATGAGGGAATAACATACATACTCATTTGTGTATCTTACCCTACAGGAATATAGGAAGGAAGGTGATAAGAGGGGGCATGATAGACAGGAGGCCAGATTGGGGGAGAGGATAGTTAGAAGCAAACACTTCTGAAAAGGGATAGGGACAATTTAGAAAACAGAATAAATGGGGGGGGCAGGATAGGATAGAGGGAAATATACTTAAGTCTTTCACAGCATGCCTGTTATGGGAATGTTTTGCATAACTAAAGATAAGTAACCACAATTGAATTGCTTCTCTTACTACTGGGGGTCAGTGAGGAGAGAAGAAAGGAAAGAATCTAAAACTCCAAGTTTTAAAGACAAATGTTAAAAACTGTTTCTACATGTAACCAGGAAATAAGATATGCTGCCAAATGTGTTAGAGAAATTCATCTTGCCCTACAAGAAAGTAAGGGGGCATGGGGGGATATAAGAGAGGGCAGACGGGGGTAAGGGGTATTTGGTATGCGGCATAGAGAGAGACAGGGTGAAAATCTGGAACTCAAAATCTTGTGGAATTTAATGTTGAAAACTAATAAACAAATATTTTTTTAAAAAAGAGTATAGGCTTACAATTATTGGAGATAGAAGGATCAAATAAAGCATTTGTTGCTGTTCTTGTTTGTTGTTTTATTTTTCCCTAGGATGGGACATGGGCATGTTTATAGGCACTAGAAAGTGATACAGTAGAAAGGGAAAAATTTAAATAAATTAACTAGTGGAAATAACAAAGGGTCAATCTTTTGGACAAGTTGGGATGGAATTTCCCCTTTGTCCTTTGCTTTTGAAGAGTACCTATGGTATCATGATGTTGGAACCAGGATACATTGTGTTTAAATGTGGAACAGTATCACTTAAACAAGTAGGTTGAAGAGGGGGGTGACTAGGGTATTTGAGGAATAATCAATGTATATGTGGAAGCAGGAGTTGAGATCAAGTAAGAGACAAAACAAAACATAAGCCAAACATTGAGGAAGGAAAGGGAATGCCCTGGAGTTCTATAGATAACAGCCTACAGAATTTTGATTGGATGGTAGATATGAGTGCTATAAACCTCAAACAAAACAAAACAAAGCAAAACAAGTTTACTGAATGATGGAGAAAATGGGAGGACTGAAAGTAGTCATTAATGGGGAGCAATGATTATTTCAGCTCCCCTGTCGCAACTAATGATCTGAGTAGCATGGAAAGGGTGGCCAGTGAGGCAGTGTCATCAGGGGAAAGCCAGATCTAAATATGAGCTGGTAGATAGAAGAAATATATTTAAAATGAAAGGAAGTTGGTTGCCTATGGTCTCAAATTCCAGACAGTTCTTTTGATTTCATCTCTATTTCTATACTTTCAAAATGCCAGTTCTACTCTGATCATATATTGAAACAAAAGCATTTGATATCTTGATATATTTTCTCCCTTATTTTCTGTTCTGTTTCTTTTTTTTCCAGCAATTTAATACTGTTAGTCTTTCAAATCCTCCATGGGAAGCCAAAAAAGAAGAAATAGTTACCCACATAGTAAAACTTAACCCTTTTTTTAGGCTTAAGAGAATAGAATTTCCTTAACTATGAAAAATGAAAGAAATACAACTTTTGTTACCATTTTCCACATATCAAACTACTTGTAGGTACTACCTCTCCTGGAGGAACCTAAGACCTTGCTGAATATCAGTTGCTTTTCACAACTTTCCTGACCTTATTTCTTCAACTGCATGGTTTTTGTTGTATCCCACACCAGCAGAAGGATAGATATTAGCATAATAAATGATTATCAGTGTCAGCCACTATTGTAAAGAAACAAAACGCATGGTGCTTTGCTTGCACTTAGAGAAAAACAAAATATCTGAGGGAAATGTGTTGCTGACTCTTAAGTTCTCTAGACTTGATCCGTTGAGTCTGTACTTGGTAGAAAGCCTTTTGATGTAAACATATTATTTTGTTTCCATTGATTTTCAGCACTGGAAGGCTCTCAATTCCATCAATAGCTATCTTACTCTATCATTATGTTCTTTTCATTAGACAAGCCTCATCACAGGCTCATTTTCCCAAAACTGATATGTGCATGTATATCCATGTTTCCGACTAAGACAATCCTGGTTGTCAACAACAACAACGACAAACTAAAAAGCTCTTTTTGTTTCTTCAAGAATGATATATTAGTATATGCCATCAAAATAATAAAAAAAAAATGAAGATATATGATTAAAGATTTTTTTCAATAGGAGGTTCAAAATCAGGCTTGAATAACTTATACCATAGAATAGTGACTCCCTGTCAGAGTTTTGTGATAGGATAAGGTTAGAAAGCCAGATTGTTGAAGGGTATTGAAAACTTTTCAACAAATATCTGAAAAAAAAGTATCTTTAAAAAAAATTAAGTTCTAACACTAAGCATTTGTGTATAGGTTAAGGTTATAGAGTTATGTAATGGAATAAAAAGAGAGGGGTACCATAAATGTCCAATAGTTTGGAAATGTTGAAATTTACTTCAATAATTGGAATTCTAAGAAAAAATAAGGAGAAATTATTCTTATCAATGTAATCATTTTTTTTTCATTTTCTCTAAGTATGTGAAAAACCTCAGAAATGAAAATCTCATGATTGTGTATATCTGTGCCAGAGATTCATATTACTAATGAGATACAAAATCACAGGATTAAAGCTAGTGTATGAAAAATTAAGAGTACTCCATTTTCTGTCTAATAAATTTTAAATAAACATTTGATAAATTATATACCAAAGCTTTATTAAATTTGTTTTATATTTGAGTGACTGTAATTTTTCAATTATTTTGGTAACAGATTTTCAAGTATTTAGGTTAGCAAAGGACAAAATATGTAAGATTAATTCATTTGAAAAAAAATTAAAACATTTAAATTAAATTAATAATTTTTAAATTAAAAAAGTATAATAGTTGCTTCTATATCCTCTACTTTCCATTTGCTTTATATGTGGTTATATAGGCTGTTAATATATTCCCAAATAACATTTTTTTCCTGTCAGGAAAAGCACAGAAGACTTCTTGGTTTTAGTCAATTACTCTTTGTCTCTACTAACAGTTAAAAGCTAGAATCCAGGTGGGGCACCTCAGCTGTTAGCTCACTGCTCCCCACTTATGAAATGAATGGCATCACTGTTCAATGTCTTTTTAGAGAAAGAGCCTCTAAATTTCAACTGTTTTCATAATCTCTCTGTGTGTGTTGACTTATCAAGTTAATTTTGAATATTCTTCTTTATAGTACCTGTCTTCTAACTACAATTTTGAATTTTATACATCTTTGTATACATGTGTATACGTAGACATGCCTGTGTGTATGTGTGTGTGCATGCACATGCATACATAACACAGACATTTATGTGTGTATACAAGTGTGGGTATGTATGTACTGGCTTGATACCCAAGTGTTATATAACACATTATCACCTTAACCAGAATCACTCTATATCTGATAGCTTTGATTTTGTGGAAGTTTATCACCATCCCTATGCACTTAAGGATCTCCATCTTTTTGCCCTCCTGACACTAGATCCTTTTTTGTTGTTTCCTCTATAGAATAGTTCCAAATGTTTAATGTATCCATCTTCACCTCTGTTTTTATTTCCTATTTTGATAAATACTCTAGATGTAAAAAAAAATATAAAACCAAAAATGTTCCTTTACTATTTACAACTTTCTTTTTCTAACATCCTCCCAGTCACTTGTGCTGTTGTAAACCTGTAATCAGTGTCAACCTCACCTTCTTTCGAATTCACCCCCCTTGTAATGGGAATGTAAATTTTAAAGATCCTCCCTGCCCCTAGGCAAAAGTGCACCTAGAGCCTGAGGTGGGAGGCTTGTTTTTCAGAAGATACTTTTTGATTGGCCAGTGGGTCAAGAAAGTTGTTACATCCTCTGAGCCAGGAGAAGGCTATATAAGCCCTGATTTGAGGCTTTGTTTGGGGGCTCACTTTGAGAAGTGTTTTGTGATTTGATCTGGATTCTGGGAAGCCGTTGTTGAGAGCCCCACCTCGGTTTTGAAAAACCCAGATGTTGAAACCCAGATATTAATTGGGTATGGATGTAATGGTTGGAGAGTTTGAAAATGTCTACTTGAGCTTTTTCTCTGTTTTGATAATTCTGTCTGTATACTGTGAAGTTTGGGGTGCTGACCTTTTTCCCCTGAACAAGGTAAGCGATACATGTTTGACTGATTAAAGTAAGCTTTTTAACCCATATTGAGTTGCTTTCCTTTAACAGAGCAGATCCAAGAACCTATGTTGGCAGACACCCTGGGGACACTGGGGTGCTTGCTGTTACCCCCCCCCCCATGACCATTGTTTTATAATCTTATTTTTCTCCTACATAGCATCTAAAAATGTCCTTCTCTTGACTCACAGGGAGACCCTTAAAACTTCTCAACAAAAAATGCTATCAAAGCATTCTAATTAATCTCTACCTAAAGTTGTGTCTTATTCAGTCAGTCAAGAAGCATTTATTAAGTGCTTACTATGTACCAGGAATTGTGTTTACTGCAAGGGATGCAAAGAAAGACCAAAAACATGGTGTCCATTCTCAAAGAGCTCACATATATGTGGAGAAGTAAGTATATAAAGAGTGCATTTGCAAATTTCATACAGTATGAATTAAAGGTAATTTTAGAGGGAAGGAATTAGCAATGATGACTTAGGTTAGAAGAGGAGGAGGACTAGGAAATCTTTTAGGAGAAGATGATATTTGAATTGAATTTTGAAGTAAATCACAGAAGCCAGGGTGGAGAGCTGAGGAGTAACATTTTGAGCATGGGAGACAGTCAATTAAAAGGAACACACAGGGATGATAGGATGTCAGGGGCAAAGAATCTAAAGAATGTCAGTTTAGTGGACACCTGTAAGGGGGTAAAGTATAAGAAATATTGAAAGGTAGGAAGGGGTAATGTTGTGAAGATTTTAAAATTATAACAAAGTATAGTTTTACTTGATCGTAGGAAAAATCGGGAACCACTCCTCTTTTGTTTGTTTTTCTCTAGGGAGTGAAAAACATAGTTAGATCTGAATTTTAGGGAAATCTCTATGGTAGCTGAAGTAATGAGAGATTGGAATGGGATGAGACCAGAGTCAAAAACAGCCAAAAGGTTATTGTGATGATACATGTATGGTGGTGAAAGCCTATATGAATTTGCTACCTGATTGAGTGTGGGGCATAGAAAAGGATACACACACATGCACATGTGTTATATGTATATACATCAAAATCTATATATAAATATACACATATGTATATGTATTCATGAATCTATACATATATACACATATCTGTATGTGTGGTTGTGTGTTTTATATGTGTTTATAAACATGTATATTTGTGAAGATAGAAGTTTAAAAACTTGAGAAGAGATTGGTAATGGGTGAGGAATCAAATATTATGGTGAGTTAGCAAGCTTTGGTGAGTTGCAGGATGAATGGTATATTTGACACTAATAGGGAAGCTGGTATTGGGAATATTTTGAAGGACAAATAATGAGTTCTTATTTAAACAAGTTGAGTTTGAGATGTCTACAAAGCATCTAGTTCAAGATATCCTAATCATAGGTGGGGAATCTGTTACCTCGAGGCCACATGTGGCCTTTTAGGTCCTCACATGTGGCTTTTTACTGAGTCCAAACTTTACAGAACAAATCCCCTTAATAAATGGATTTGTTCTGTAAAACGTGGACTCAGTTAACAGGCTGAAGTCAAGGACCTAGAAGGTCAACTGTGGCCTTGATGGTGCAGGTCCCCCCCACCTCCTGAAAAATGATATTATATTAGAGCTCAAGAGAGATGTTTTATATGAACACACATGCACACACATACACACCCTCACACTTACACTCACACACATATGAATCACCTGCATAGTGATGACAATTGAACCCATGGAACCAATAGCCAAAACATCAAGAGGTATGAGGGCTGTAAAAAGGTCAATAGATTCAGCAGATATCACAGACCCTTTTTAAAAATAATGATTATTTTATAGTGGTTTTATAGTGATTAGTTTCAGAAATTTTATGGTGATTAGTTTTTCTTTGCTGAAGTGGTCAGAAGCCAAATTACTGAGGTTTTAGAATCAAACAAGAGAAGAGGAAGAGGAAACCTCAATTGTAATTAAATTCCTAAAGGTCGATATTTCAATTTTTAGTCACGTCCAATTTTTCATGACCCGATTTGTTGTTTTCTTTTCAAAAACACTGTAGTATTTTTACCATTTCCTTCTTCAGCTCATTTTAAGATATGAATCTGAGGCAAACAGTATTAAATAACTTGGTCAGGGTCACACAGTTAGTAAGTGTCTGACATCAGATTTGAACTTGAGGAGATAGTTTTCCTAACTCCCAGTAGTTTATCCACTGTGCCCCCTAGTTGCCCCATAGCTAAAACGATTTATCAAAAATGACATGAGAAATACAAAAATATAACAAAGATTGTTGGATCAAGTGAGTGTTTTTAAGTATGAGAATGATAAACCCATGTAGATGGGCATTAAGGAGCAGGTCAGGTGATGGGGAGACATTGAAGATTAGTGAGAGAAGGGGGATGGTGGAGGAAGTGATGTGGTAGAAAAGATGATAAGAATGTGATAGGATAAAAATACATGTAGAGATCTTGGTCTTTACAAGGAGAAAGGCAACCTTTTATGATAGGGTCGAAGGAGGAGACTAAGAGTTATTTAACTGAAGTGAGATAAGAGGGGAAGATGGAACTCTCAACAAATGTTCTCCTTTTTTTGTTTGATTTTGTTTTCTTTTTAATACGAGCCAAAATCCTCAGATAAAAGTATGGGAATTTGTAATGCCATTAGAAACTTCAGGATGAATGAAAAGGTTTGGAAATCTATAAGAATTTCCTTGCTGTAGTGAGGACACAGGTCAGATTCTGTAACATAAACCTGTGGTGGACCCATTGAACACAATCATTTCATTCTCCTTATTTCAATTAATTATCTACTCAGCTGTCAAAGTTGTCTCCCTAAAATATTGGTCTGTCCATGCCATACTTCATAAAGGAAGGATTCAAGAAACTCCAATATCTTTCTATTACTTCAAGAATCAAATAAATAAATCTCCCATTTGGTATTTAAAACCCTCTTTCACCTATCCTTATTCTACTTTCTCAGGTTTATATACTCCCCTCCAAGCAATCTACAATGTGTCTCCAGTGACCTGCTCAATGTTCTTCACACAAAATCCTCTGCAGCCAGATTCCAGGCATTTTCATTGGCTATCTCATATGCCTGACAGTGTCTTTCTCCTTCTAGGGAATGGGTGAGAGGCTCTTCTAAGATATAAGAAATAGCGGAAACAAATTCATATGGAAGAAGTAGAGGATAACAATTTGGATTTTTATAATTTTAATTTTAGATTCTGCTATAAGGGTTGACTTTTTTTTCTATCTTTTTTAGTTTCTCATTGGTATATGTTACAACCTGCTCACACCTCTAGTGCCTTCGGTGTATTATTGATTTTAAATTCTTCAGAATCTGTTACATTCCATATCTCAGTAACTTACAGCAACCTTAGCAGAATGCTAGTATTTAAAAAGGTTAGCAAGTATTTGGACTTCTTTTAAAGGCAGAAGTATAAAATATTATGGTTAAGCCTAGCTTTCCTAAGAAATGAAACAGAATAATTTTGTATTTATACATATAGACACATATATACAGATATGTATGAGTGTATACATTATATATGCAAATGGTTGCATGATGAACAACCATGCATGGTTGTATTTGAAATGGTGCCACATAGAGTAATAAACTATAAAATCAAAGGAAATTACCAGTGATCAATATGTTCCTCCAACCAATCCATGACTATAAAAGAAAATACCAAGAAGCCTTTGGTACTGTCATTGGGGGTGTCCCAGGATACCCTGAAATCAATAAAATCTTAAGCCTATTTTTCCTAGGAGACCAATGTAAAGGGAGATGGACAACAATCCAAGGGACACTGGAAGAATATGCATGTCTTTGGGCCCTCCAAGAGGCTTGAACCCCGCATAATTTCAGATATTATGAAAGCCAAAACAGAGGACCATAAGCTGCTGGTATATGCTTACTCAAGAAGACTGAAGCAGGGGCAAAGATAACCAGGAAGGGAAAAGGGATGACTTAAGGGGAGAAATAAAAGCATAGTTTCTAATATTCAGGGCCAGACTGAAGACCATGAAGACCAGGATAAGGCAGAGGTGTCCTAGGTATTTCTAGGAAGTTTAAAAACAGTCCAATTTCTAATATGTTGTATACACATATCAGGGCCAGGACTGGGCCCAAAGCCAAATTCTAGTAGGAGAGTGAAAATACTCATGCAAGGTCACCAGGAAAGGAAGACAGAAACCCAACTTCTAGTCAAGCTTTCCATCACAGGATTGGGTTTTCAAAGAACTAGAAACAAATCAAGAAATAACAAACCCATTCTCATATGTGTAGTAAGACAATATCAGCAGTGTACAAATGACAGAATGTACTGACAAGAAACTCACCACCCCAATAAAAAGTCCAACAGGGATAATAACCTAAACATGGAAAGGTCCTAATCCAATAATGGAAGCTGGAGATATTTGCTGACATAAAAATAAAACAAAACAATACAATCCTGAATTTTAAGAAGACATAGAATAAACTCAGAAAAAGAAAGTAACTCTATAATTGAATGATATTACCACCAGAACTCTGCAAATTAGTAGAAGAAATAAAATTAGGACACTTGAAGGGGAAAAAAATCAGAAAAATAAATACCTACTGTTAAAAGCTAGGAAACAGGATACATTTAACTGCATTTCTGAAAGAAAGAAAAAATAATAAAAGAATGGAAGAAAAAGAACACTTTGATTCAATGAGATAACAAGAAATAGTAGAACAAAATCAATTAATAGAACAATACATAAAATATATATGATAAAAATTATTTGCAAAACATCTTGATGAGAGAAAATTTAAGAAAAAAAAAAGAGTCCTTGGATAAATAACCAAGCAAAAATAACCCCGGATTAGATAGTTTAAGAAATAATTTTTTAAAAAATTCACTTTGAGAAGAAAAATGAAGAAAATTCAGTAATCATCTGAAAAAAAAAGAAAAACAAAATGAAAATATCAAGGGATGTCACAATCAAAATTCAGAACTTCGAAGGAGGAGTCATGATGGCAGAATGAAAGTAGGGACTTTCCTGAACTCACTCATAAATCCCTTCAGTTAGTTCTAAAAAGTGAATCTGAACAAATTTCAGAGTGGCACAATCCATTAGGAGACAGAGTGTGTCAGATTTACAGGCCAAGAAAACATGGAAAATTGATGGGTAGGATTTGTTGCACCAGAGAGGGGAAGTGCAGAGCACAGGAGCACATAGCCTGCACCAGCACTGACCTGACCATGGCAGAGCTGGAGTGATCCTTAATGAACCTACAACAGTGGCACTTCCCAAATCTCTCATGACAGGACAGTTGAATCTGAGTCTGTTGAATCTGAGTAAGAGACAAGTGCAGAGCCTGTGGCAGTGGAAACAGGTACTCCTTAGGCTTTCAGCCCACAATCTAGATGTTTAAAAATCACCTACCTGAACTTCCAGGATCCCAGATGGCACATTAATCATTGGTTTTCTCATCCCCACTCCCACACCCAGACTTGTTGACCCTGAAAAACTAGTAGAAACCATCTCAATAAAACCCATTCCTATTAAAAATACTAGAAAGCACAGGAATAAATGGAGTATTCCTTAAAATGATAAGTAGCATCTACCTAAAACTATCAGCAAGTTTGAAATGGGGATAAGCTGGATGCATTTCCATTAAGATCTGAGGGTGAAACAAGGATGTCCACCATCACCATTGTTATTCAACTTGTTACAAGAAATGTTAACTATAGCAATAAGTGAACCAAAAGAAGAAATGGAAGGATTTAGAAAAGGTGAAGAAGAGACTAAGCTGTCACTCCTTTCAGATGATAAAATAGTACTTGAGATAATAAATAACTTTAGCAAATTTGCAGGGTATAAAATAAACCCACACTAATCCTCAGCATTCCTATATATTTCTTTCTTTCTTTCTCTCTTTTTAACCAATCGGGGTTAAGTAATTTGCTCAAGGTCACACAGCCAGTTATTTCTGGGTGTGGTACTAAGTATCTGAGCCCAGATTCAATCCCCAGGTCATCCCAACACTGGAGCCAGTGCTCTTACTCGCTGAGCTACCTGGCCACACCGTCCCTATATATTTCTAACGAAGGACAACAGCACGAAATAGAAAGAGAGTTTCCATTTAAAGTTGCTGTAGACATTATAAAATACTGGGGAATGTACTTCCCAAAACAAACCCAGGAATTATATGAGCACAGTTACAAAATACTTTTCACACAGATAAAGCATGATGTAAATCACTGGAAAACATCCATTGCTCATGGTTAGAACAAGCTAGTATAATAAAAATGACATTTTTCCCCTAAATTAATTTGCCTGTTTATTTGTCATACCAATCAAACTTCCAAAATATTTTATAGAGCTAGAAAAAAGTAACACCATTCCTTTGGAAGAACAAATGGTCCAAAATATCAAGGGGATTAATGAAAATAAAGGCTGGGGAAATTGTCCAAGTCATAGCAGATTTTAAATTGTATTATTAAGCAGCAGTCATCAAAACTATTTGGAACTGACTGAGAAATATAGTGGAATAGATTAGGTACAGAAGACACACTAGTAATCTACTGTTTGATAAACCCCAAACCTCCAGCTTCTGGGACAATAACTCAGTATTTTACAAGACCTGGTTGGAAAACTGGAAAGCAATATGGCTGTAACTGGGCATAGACCAATATCTTACAATGTATACCAAAATACAGTCTAAATGGGTGCACTATCCATGTATAAAGGATTATACTATATGCAATCTGGGAGAGAATGGAAGAGTTTACATGTCAGATTTATAGAGAAGGGAAGAATTTATGACCAAATAAGAGATAGAGAACATTACAAAATGGATAATTTAACTACATTAAATTATTTTTTTTTTGTACAACAAAGTTAAAGTGGGCAAGATTAGAGGGAAGCAGGAAATTGGATTTTTTTACAAGCAACATATCTTATAAAGGTCTCATTTCTAAAATACACAGAGAACTGAGTCAAATTTATAAGAATACATTCATTTCCCAATTGATAAATGGTCAAGGGATATGAACAGGTAATTTTCAGAGGAAGAAATTAAAGATTTGTATAAGCATATGAAAAAATGCTCTAAATCACTATTGGTTAGAGAAATGCACATCAAAACAACTCTTAGATACCACATCTCACTAGTCAGATTGGCTAGGATGATAAAACAGGAAAATGATAAATGTTCAAGAAGATGTGTGAAAATTGGAATGCTAATGCATTGTTGATGTAGTTATGAAATGATCCAGCGATTCTGGACAGCAATTTGGAAATATGTCCAAAGGGCTATAAAAACGTGCATGCCCTTTGACCCAGTAATATGACTTCTAGGGCTGTATCCCAAAGAGATCATATAAGTGGGAGGAGGAACTATATGTACAAAAATATTTGTAGCTGTTCTTTTTGTGGTGGCAAAGAATTGGAAATCCAGAGGATACCTTTTAATCGGGGAATGGCTAAACAAGTTGTGGTATATAAATGTAATGGAATACTATTGTGCTATAAGAAATGAGGAGCAGACAGACTTCATTATAACTTAGAGATATTTAAATAAACTGATGCTGAGTGAGGAAAGCAGAAACACGAGATTTTTTTACACAATTACAGACACATTTCATCTATAGTGACTAGCTTTAATAAACTGGGCTCTTCGGAGCAACGCAAGGCTATAAGACAACTCCAAGAGACGTATGATGGAAAAGGCTATCCACATCCAGAGAAAGAATTATGAAGTATGAATGCAGATTGAAGCAAATAACTTTTTCTTTTTTTAAAATTTTGTTTCATTTTTGTTTTGTTTCTTCTTTCTTGTTAGTTCTATTGGCTGTAATTCTTCTTTACAACTAGGCTGAAGTTTGGCTCAGAGGTATGTGTACACCCTATATCATATTGATTGTTGCCATGCGGGTGAGGGGGGAGGAAAAGGAGGGAGAGAAAATTTGGAACTCAAAAGCTAGTGGAACTGAATGTTGTAAACTAAAGGTAAATACATTTTTAAAAGCTTCAGACTTCCAGGAAAATAAAATTGAAAATCAAGTGTCATAAAGACAGAAAAAAGTCAATTATCAAGGAAATTATCAAAGATTTCACATATGATATTTTTGTAAATGCAATATAAGAAAGGAAATATTGGCATATGATGCACTAAGAAAAAATAACAAAAACAAAACAACTGAACCAAGAAGAACTTATCTTACCAAATGGAGTATAATATACTAGGAATTGAAAATGAAACTTCAGTGAGTGCAATGGGGAATTTTGTATCCTTTTTGATTAAAAAAAAGTAGTTTATGGAAATTTTGAATATCAAACACAAGATACAATTGAAACTTAAGAATTTAAATGCCTTTTTCCCATTGGCAGGAAAGATGATAATTAAGTGTTTATTTTCTAATAAAGGCAGAGGAAGCAATTATCCCCTGCAATTCCTAATTTCTTCAAAAGTCAAAAAGGAACTTAAGAAAGTCAAATTTACAAACTGGGTGTTGTTTTACTCTAATTTTTTTTAGTTTTAAGAGAAGAGTAAAAAGGTTGAGCAAGTAATAAATTAGGGAAAGAATGAGAGATAAAGGATGGGAAATTATTTCCTATAAATGGGATGTGCTGAAAGAAGAGTACATAGAATAACAGTTGAGGGAATAGGCATATACTAACCCCACTTGTTCCTAAAACAGGTAAAGGAAATTTTAACACATACAAACATAAACATGTATATTTTAGTGTAGATGAACATTAAATTGAATAGAGAAATATGAGAATGAAAATAAAAGAGATGGGATTTAGAAAGGACAAGAGATTTGGAGAGAGGTTGCTTAGGGAAAAAATAAACTTCAACTTGAGGGGACCAATAAAAATGAGATATTAAAAGTAGAGAAAAATATAAAAAAAGTGATTTTATTCTGTGCTCAGTGAATAAAGGATTGAGAGAGAAATAAGATCAAACCATTTCAACCATATATAATTAGACTTGATCTCCTTCCCTTTCTGTCTTCTCTTTAAACAGTGTATTACCAGGAGCAAGGAAAAAAAAAAAACAGACAATATTGTACAAGGAAAATAAAATTATTAATCATAGAAGTGAGTATAACATGAACTCACAACACTTAAATCATTTGAATTATTGCCAAGTAAAATTCAACCTCTTTTTAAATAAGAAACAAATTGGAACTGAAAGATTAAAAAAGTTAAAATGATGAGCTATTATAAAATTTGTTATACCTTAGGTGAGTCCTAAAACAACAGTAGTGGGAATCTTGTTCTCAGACATTGTAAAAGTAGGAAGAGAAATGGTTAAATTAGATAACCAAGGTAAATATATTATGCTTAAAGGCACTGTAGATAGTGAAATAATATAAATATTTTATATGTACACAGAAACTGGTACAGCATACCAATAATTAAAAAAAAATAATTCAACGCCTAGGAGAAAAAGAGAGCAAAATTTATGATACTTAAGGAAATTAAGCCCTTCATGACTGTGACAAATCTAAAAGAAAAGGAAGGAAGGGAGGAAGGAAGGAAGGAAGATAGGAAGGAAGGATGGATAGAAAGAAGTAAGGAAGAAAGGAAAGAAAGAAGGAAGGTTATAAATTTGAATTTTATTTTAAAAATTGGATGTAATAGAACTGGTGAGTCTGGAATGATAAGAATAATATGTGTATATATGCATACATACACATGTATATGCATGTAAACATACATATTTTGATAAAGAGGTATATTACACATACAAAGGCAACACATTTATTTGTTTTGTTTTGTTTTTCTGGAATTTAAATTACATTTTTACAAAAAAATACCTTGACAAAAGCAAAAAATCCAAATAAAATGCAGAAAATCAGAACACTAGTATTTATAAAAATACAATGAAATATAATTTGTTAAGGAGTCAACATAAGTGAATATGAAATAATAATTCTAAATATTTCTTAGGGTCAAAAATAAATAATAAATACATAATTTTATCAAATAAAATTATATTGAGATAAGACATTAAAACTTTTGAGATGCTACCAAAATAGTCTTTAAGATTTTATTAACATCCTTAAATAATTTGCCCTGGCAGCTTTGTTTCTCAAGTTTTCAGAATTCCAGACTATACTTTCTCAACTTGGAACTCTCTTCAGCACCTTGTCCATTGCTGCCTAGGAATATTCAAACAACCTTGCATTCTCAACCTGGAATATTCCTCTATAAAACTTGGACTCTTTTTTTCTAGTGGTTAGCTCCTATTAGAATTTCAATTTTGTAGCATACCCCAAATTATTCTACATTTCCCTCTGCCCTTATTTCTAACTTCTGGATATCAAAACCATTCCTTCAATAAAGATATCTTTTTATGTACTGCTAACTCTACTTTTTAGCTCTGTTTTGTGCATATTGTCTTACCCTATTATAACATAAGGCACTTGAAGCAGCAAATGCTTTCTCCTCTCCCCCCTCCTTTTCTGTAGTCTATTTATTAAGTATTGTTTCCTACGTTACTTCTTTTTTTTTCCTTTCTCTTTCCTTCCTTTCTTCTTTCCATCCCTCTTTAAGTAAATGAATAGAATCAAGATAATTTATAGATTTACTAAATTTATATAAAGCAAAATAACTGTGAAAAAAACTTAAAAATTCAGATTTTAAAATGAACTATCATGATGTAGCATTCATTCTGTACATTAACATAGAAGTGATAAACCAGAAGTACAGAATGAGACACATTTTGAGACACAACTGATACATGATTGTTCCCCCTCTATTACTCTTGTTGGTGGAAAATGAGGGTGTATTTGTGGGGGTGGGTATGGGTATAGTTGCCAAAAGGACCTGGTGGTATGGGTGTTGATTCAAAAGAAAAATGAAGCACTTTTTAAAAAATATACACAAGGGAACAAAAGTGAGATCATAGGGAGATAAAGAAAAATGACATATTTGTAATAGAATCTAACAGTTTCATACGTTGTTAATTTGGGATATAATTACAAATTCCTTTCTAAAATTATCATTTTTAATCTTAAGGTATTGAAATTCTCATTTTGATGATTAATTTACTGATTTAGTAACAGTAGAATAAAACTAACAAAGGCCTAATTTAAAAAAGTAAACTTTAATCCCCGATTTTTTTAAATGAGCCTGTCTTTGCCTTCCTCATTATGGGTACAGCACAGTGCCTACTCCTCAGGATGATTTTGTTTAATTCAATCTCTTCCCAAACTTTCTTCATTATGTGTCTACCCCACTGATCTTCTTTGTTTTCTGAGACCATGCTGTTCATGATCCCTTTTCATAAGATTTCGCAAATGAATTCAAAATCTAAACTTCTATGTTTTTTGCTAATATTCATGTACAACAAATACCAGAATATCGAGGGTGAGATACTAACATCTGCAGGGATTGGTGAAAGTTTGGGAGCGCATTAAAAATGATTTTAAATCGAACTTTGAAGGAAATTAGTTCTTACTTGGGTGTATGTCTTTAATATCAAGAGACAACAAACTCCTTTAGAGCAAAATCTGTTTATGTTTCATTCTAATTGTTACCTGTACATAGTAAATGCTTAATAATGACTTGTCACATTAAAATAAATTAAATTGAAAATGCTGTTTTTAGATCCATGCGTTTGTCTCTCTCCCCTCTACTCCCAAAAAAGTGACACCTTAATCATCTTGTGCTAAATTTTGACTTCCTTCCTAGTAATTTCTTCAACAAATGAGGAGTTTATGTCATTCAAGTGATATTTATTATTTTAATAACCAAAATTTTATTCATTTGAATATTTTACCCTTTATTCGTTTTGAAGGAAATAGATGATATTTTAGATTCTATGAATGAAATTGTCAGTAGGTTGGAGAGAAAAGAGAAAGTCTGTTAAAGAATTTTCTATAAATAGGACTTCTCTTTATATTAAAATGTTGATATTATTCCTAAGGTATATACCTGTGGCTTTAGTATTCCATTATTGATATTACTAGATTATCACTTTGCAAAAAGGTATTTTAAGCTAAGTCTGTCTATCAACTGCTCTGTCTTGGAATGGAGTTTTCATTCTGATATTAATTCCAAACTGGTATTCAGATTATCTAAGACATGCAGTTGGACAATATAGTCTCATTTATTGGCCTTAATGAGACCCTGTGAGTCGATTATTTTGATTTTTAAGAACATTTTACAAAGTTCTCTCTTTTTTTTCTTTTAATTAATCAATCACCAAGCAATCTTATAAACAAGAAATATTTGTGGGACATTGAGCTTAGTACTGAGTTTATAAAGATAAAATTAAAAAAAAAAGAAAGTCCCTGTGTTTCAAAAGCATATCTAACAGCTAAAAGTGTATGTTCACATATGAATAAGAACAAAATATTAAAATGTAAATGCCTAGTTATTATTTCCAACAAGTAATTTGCTAGTACTAGTACACTATGAATGCAGATGAGGGTAAAAGAGGATTGGAAAAAGCCTTTTCTGTATAGATTTATTCTTTGTTTTAACATTATTGAAAGAAAGTAGATTAAAAGATTCCTGATCTTATAAAGCTACATGAACATACAGACATAAATACTTGTTATCTACACATACATATACATTATTCATTGATATTTGTGTATATGGAGAGAGACAGAAATATAGATCTGATTATAATATCCTGGATATTCTCTTCTCTGACATGGATCAATTTTCTTCCACACTATATATTTCCCCTATGACCACTATCACAACAATTTCTACTATTATTAAAAAGACTACTACTACCATTCCTCCTCCTCTTTTTCCTCCTACTCTCACTGCTATTTCTCCTACTCGCAATACAACTACAACCACCACTACTACTACTATTACTTCCATTATAACTACCACAATCACTAAGACCACCAGCACCACCAAATCCTTACTCCACCATCACTACTACCACTAGTTCTACTATCCCTACCACCACTAATACTTTTTCTACTACTACTACTACTACTACTACTACCATGTTTCCCCGATAATAAGACACTGTCTTATTATTTTTTTTTTTGGAAAGAAAAACACCAGAGGGCTTATTTTCAGGGGAGGGCTTATGTTGTCCTGCCTCAGCTCTCCTCCGCGGCACTGCTCTCAATGACGCCAGCAAGCAAATCACTGGGGAAGAACAGGATGACGCACTCACTGCTGCAGCTCTGATTGGATGCAGCTTGGAGCGTGGTGTGCGTTTTATGGGGGGGGGCGGTGCATACAGAGTGTACCGTAATGTAGCGTGTAGCGCAGGGGATCACCTTCACTACAGTAGCAATCTCAATAGGGCTTATTTTCTGGGGAGGGCTTATTTTAGAGGAATCTTACACAGTAAGGGGAGGGCTTATTTTAGGGATAGGTCTTATTATCGGGGAAACATGGTACTACTACTACTTCTACTACTAGTACTATTGCTATTGAGGTTTGTGGTTTAGGGGTGCTTGCGACTTAAAAATACCAACATGCTGAGTCCAGCCAAATGAATTCAACTCAAGGCTTCACTCAGCCAAAGTAAAATAAAGTTTATTAAAGATTTGTCATATTGGGGAGCCTCTTAAGGAGCCTAAGTATTTGTGACACTTCTATTGACAGGCAGGTCAGATTGAATATCAGCTAAATGAGCTATACTCTATCCATTAAACCATCCTGCTGCTTCAAATCTAATTAATCTCTTTTATATCCATTGGAATTATAGTGCATATCTTTTGGAAATCTGATATTCAGTATCTGCCCAATCAACTTTGTTAGCTTTAGTATTCTGGCTTTCCCAATGAGTTCTAATTTATCCATATTTTATGCCTTACCCTTAGTTCCTAGTTTATCCACATCCTTTTCCTATTTAATATATGTGCTTTTGATAATTTTCTCTATGCTAGTTACTGCTTGTGAAGACAGCATCAATTGGAATACTACTATCAACTGGCACTACCTGTATCTTTCAAATCTCCTTTTAATCATTTGCAGTGCATGATAATGATAATAATTTTACAACTTATTTTTTAAGTTTTATAAAGTGTTTCCCACAACAAAGCACATGAACTAGGTAATACAATTATTACCAATCCTGTTTTACAGGCTGTACAACTTAATCTGAGAAAGGTTAAACAACTTTTCTATGGCTATCCATGTAATAAATGTCAGATCTGGGACTAGAGTCTTTATACTCTATGACTATTCCTCTTAATATCAAATCACTAATTTATATTTAAAGTTCATAGTAAACTAAATAGATAGATAGAAAGATTGACAGACATAGATAGATGCATAGATTCATAACTTTTGTGGTTTTCATTGTAAATATTTATATAATTTACTTTCATACAGATTACTTTTTATAGTGAAGCTTCTAGTCAGACTTGTTTGGTTATTATTCAAAGTAATTGTTAAATCCAGTAGACATTATAAAGCAGAAAGCTAGAAACTGGGAGTAAGTATGGGGTAGGGTGGGGCGGGATTGGGGACTATTTCTCAATTCAATTCACCATATATTATATTTGTAGAATATTCATTAAGCACTTACTCTAGAGAAAGGCACTGTCCTAGGCACCAATACTTCTATGCTGTTTTATTTTCTTAGATATGGCATACACAGCAGCAGTATATGGTGTATAGAGTACTACACATAGTTAGAATTCCCTAAGTTCAAATTGATTCTCTGATTCTTACAAGCTGTGGAACCAGGGAGAAAACAATAAACCTTTATGAACCTTAGTTTTATACTCTGTGTGTGTGTGTGTGATAACAAAGAACTGGAATCAAAAGGGATGCCTATTGTTTGGGAAATGGCCAAAAAAAACAGTCAAAGCAGATAAAGGCAATAGAACGTTATCCTTCTGTAAGAAATTCAAATGATTGGTTTTACAGAATTTTTTTTAATATTTTACTCTTTCATTTTCTGTTAAAAAACATATGTTCTATAGAATAACTTTCTGGGCAGGAGAGGGGAGGGATCCTAGAATAAATTTTGGTGAGCTAAAAACAGAGCAAAAACAACAACAACAAACATAATTGCTAAATAATATTAACAATAATATACAAAATGTATACTTCACAAGGTTCTTTTAAGCCTGATATCAGATAGTTTATGGAAAGCAACTTCAACAATTTAAATGTTATATAAATGTCAGATATAATTATTATGTTCCATTAGACAGAATCTTCGCTACCTTAAAACATTGTTTTCTTATAACAAGCAAATGAGACAGCTAGTATCCCACAACTTTTTTATTCATTTATCTTTAATTTTGGCAAGATAATCAGAGTTAAGTAACTTGCTTAAGGTCATACAGCTAATATGTCAAGCATCAGAGGCTGAATTTGAAGTGATATTCTCCCAACTCCAGAGCCAGTGTTCTATTCACTTCACCACCTAGCTGTCCCTCTACCACATATTTTTAAAGGCAGCTTTTAGTATTCTTGCTCTCAAATATGATATTAATAGTATGCATCTTTCAGTCTAAATACTCCAATTTAAGCTATAGATTTGAGGTCTTCACAAAATTTTTAAAAATATGTATTACAAACTTAGAAAAGTTTAATCTCAGGGAATTAATATGTGATTACTTTTTATTGACTATTTTTTAAATTAATTGAGTGAAAACATGTAATGTTAGTTTCTGAAAAAAATCTGAATCTATTTTAATATATGTGTGAGCATACACACATACACACACATATGCAAATATAGTGGGAATATATGTTTCTGTGCATATCTATGTATGTATGTATGTATCTATTTATCTATCTATCTATCCAAGTGGGACAGTGGCTAGAGTGCCAGACCAAGAGTCAGGGAGATCAGAGTTCACATCTGTCCTGAGAAAATTATTAGTTTTGTGACCCTGAGCAAGTCACTTAATCCTTTATGTCTCAGTTTCTTCAACTGTAAAATTAACTGGAGAACGAAATGGCAAACCACTCCAGGATTATAGCGATGAAAACCCAATTGGGATCATGAAGAGCTATACATAACTGAAATTACTGAACAACAATAACTATGTATATGTGTGTTAGCATGTATGTATGTATATGTGGGTTCTCCATGCCTTTTTGGTGCTTATTTATCCTAATAAATGGTTGTCTGAATTTTGTGGATGGCAACATTGTGTTATATAGTGGATAAATCAGTTTGAGATACGTATTTATTTGACACTTTGATCAATGTTCAGCAGGAACTTTTACTCAAAATCTTGCAAACTTTCAGTGAAGTCATGGAGCTCTTGCCCTGTCATTTGTAACACAAAAACTGTAGAGAAAGTTCTTTAATGATATAGAATCCTAGAAATGTATTGTTTCAAAATGTGTGGCTAATTTGTATGAAACTGGAATAGCTGTCCAATTTTAATATAAGAAAAGTTTTGCAGCATTGGAAGCAGTATTTTATGATTCATGTGTCACTCTCTGTTGGAAAAGAGATGACAAATTATGGAGGGCAATTATTTTAGTTCCATTGAAATCAACCTTAGGTATATAGACACAGGTTAATATGGAAAATCATTTTCTCCTGGACATTTTCTTTGAAATGTCTGTTGAATTTCCCAATGGAAATGTGTGTCACACAGTTGGTAAAAAGGGACTCAAGCTCAAGTGAGAGAAAAGGGACAGATATGTGTCCCTCAGAGTCATCTCCAAAGAGAAGATAATTAAACACCTGTGGAACAATTAGGTCACCAAGAAGTAAGAGGTGAGAGAAGATTTGAGCCCAGGGTAAACCCACTATCACAATTGAATAATTTGGAATTGGAATGGATTTTAGTGACCACCTCATATTATCCATCACAAAATTGAATTTCCATTATAAGACCTGAAAAGTCCTTATCAATCCTCTCTAAAGGAACCAGAAGGAGGGAGACCTAATTCTTCCTGAAGCAACCTCTCCTACTTATGGACTTCTCTAATTATTAGGATGATTGGACTGATTTTTTTCTAAATTTAATCTCTATTAAACTTTCACATTTTTCACCTAATACAACCTAAGGGGTCAAATGGAATGAGCCAAATACCTGTTCCACTGAGTTTGTGGGAAATTTCTTCTTCTTTACAACTTGAAAACAGCCACCATGTTGCTCCTGAATCATTTCTTCTCTGGGTTTCACATTCTCGGTTCCTTTAACTTGGAATGATATGAATTAAGGAACTTTGTCATCTGAATTATCTATTTCTTGCCACCTCTCTCCAAACTATCAATAACCTTTTCAAAGTTGAGTGCCTAAAATTGAACAAAATTATCTGCACATATTCCAAACATGAGACAAAACATCAGTATTATCACTTCCATATTTCTTGAAGTTTTTTTTTTCTTAATGGACTCTGAAAATTTACTATGCAAAGTATCAGAAACTTATTATGTATTTACTATATTCCAGGCACAATGCCAAGCATTGAAGATACTAATACAAGCAGAAAGATAGGCTCTGCCCTTAAAGAGCCTGCAATCTAAGGACAAAAGACAACTCACCAAAGGAAGTTAAAAAGGGAATGGAGGAGTAAGTGTTAAGGTACCCACAGGGGAACATGGTGCTAAAGTCTGGGGCATGGTTTGGAAGTTCGGAAATTCAGAAGTACATCAGAGCGGCAAATGACAGTTGGTTGTCCTGGACCTTTCCCCAAAAGGGAAGTTCAGGGAAGAACTTATCAATAAGGAAAGGGGACCAGCTTGGTGAAGGGACTCTCACTCAGCATAAGTTCATATAATTCTCTCCAGGTAAATATTAAGTCCATCTGCTCCTTATTTCTTATGGTGAAATAGTTTTCCATTACATTCATATACCACAACTTGTTTAGCCATTCCCCAATTGATGGGCATCCCCTTAATTTCTACTTCTTTGCCACCACAAAATGAGCTGCTATAAATATTTTTGTTCATATGGGTATTCCTCCCACTTTTATGATCTCTTTGGGATACAACCCTAGAAGTGATATTGCTGGGTCAAAGGATATGAAATTGCAAAGACTTTTGGCCATAGTTTCAAAAAGCTCTCTGGAATGGTTGAATCAATTTTTCCACATCTCCAGAATTTATCATTTTCCTGTTTTGTCATTTTGGACAATCTGATCAGTGAGATGTCATACCTCAGAGTTGTTTTGATTTGAATTTCTCTAATCGCTAGTGATTTAGAACATTTTTTCATTTGCTTATAGAAATCTTTAATTTCTTCTGAGAACTGTCTGTTCATAGACTTTGACCATTTATCAATTGGAGAATGACTTGTATTCTGATAGATTTGACTCAATTCTCTGTATCTTTTAGAAATGAAGCCTTTATTAGAAACAGAAGTTGTAAAAATTCTTTCCCAATTTCCCATTTCCCTCTTAATCTTGGTAACATTGGCTTTGTTTGTACAGAAGCTTTTCAATTTCATGTAATCAGTTATCCATTTTGCATTTTATAATGCTCTCTATTTCTTGTTTGGTTATGAAGTCTCCCCCTCTCCATTCATATGACAGGTAAATTATTCCTTGCTTCCCCGGGTTGCTTACAGCATCAGCCTTTATAACTAGATCATGCACCCATTTAGGCTTAACTTTGGTATACGGTTTTAGATAATGGTCTATGACCAGTTTCTGCCACACTATATTCCAGTTTTCCCAGCAGTTTTTGTCAAACAGTGGATTCTTATACCAAAAACTGGGGTCTTTGGGTTTATCAAAGTGTAGATTATAATAATCATTGACTGCTGAGTCTCATGTACCCAATACATTCCATTGATCCACTGCTCTATTCCTCAGCCAGTAGCAAGTAGTTTTGATGACTGCTGTTTTATAATACAGATTAAAATCTGGTATAGCTTATAGGCCACCTTTCCTAGCATTTCTTTTCATTAATTCCCTTGATATTCTGGACCTTTTTTTCCCTTCCAAATGAATTTTGTTACTATTTTTTTCTAGTTCTATAAAGTAATTTTTTTTTGGTAAAATGATTGGTGTGACACTATATATGTAATTTAATTTAGGTAAAATTGTCATTTCTCTTATATTAGCTCGACCCTGCCATAAGCAATTGATGTTTTTCCAATTAGTTATATCTGACTTTATTTGTGGGAAAAGTGTTTTGCAGTTGTGTTCATATAGGTCCTGGGTTTGTTTTGGTAGGTAGATACACAAATATTTTAAAATGTCTACAGTGACTTTAAATGGGATTTCTCTTTCTATCTCTTGCTGTTGGATTTCATTAGAAATACACAGGAATGACAAGGATCTATGTGGGTTTATTTTATATCCTGCAACTTTGCCAAGTTTATTTATTGTCTCAAGTAGTTTTTTTTTTTTTACTTGATACTGTAGGATTCTCAAAGTATATCATCATATAATCTGCAAAGAGTGCTAACTTGGTCTCTTCTTTGCCTAATTTGATTCCTTTGATTTCTTTTTCTTCTCTAATTGCTACTGTTAACATTTCTAGTACCAGATTGAATAAGAGGAGTGATAGTGTACACCCTTGTTTCACCCCTGATCTTATTGTAAATGCTTCTAGTTTATCACAATTATGTGCTGATGGCTTTAAATAGATGCCACTTATTATTTTGAGGAAGCCGCCATTTATTCCTACACTTTCTAGTGTTGTTAATAGGAATGGATGTTGTACCTTGTCAAAAGCCTTTTCTTCATCTATTGAGATGATCATGTAATTTCTGTTAGTTTTATTGTTGATATGATCAATTATACTGATGGTTTTCCTAATATTAAACAATCTTTGCATTCCTGGAATAAATCCTAAATGACTGAAGTATATTATTCTTGTGATTAGTTGTTGTTGTCCTTTGTTTTGATATTTTATTTAAAATTTTTGCATCTATATTCATGAGGGAAATTTGTTTATAATTTTCTTTTTCCATTTTTATCTCTTCCTGATTTAGGTATCAGTACCATTATTGTATCATAAAAAGAATTTGGTAGGACTACTACTTCAATAATTTTCCCAAATAGTTTGTAGAGTATTGGAACCAATTGTTCTTTAAAAGTTTGATAGAATTTGCTAGTAAATCCATCTGGCCCTGGAGATTTTTTCCTAGGGAGCTCACTGATGGCTTCTTCATCTTCTCTCTCTGAAATAGTTTTATTTAAGTAATTTACTCCCTCCTCAGCTACTATGGGCAAATTATATTTTTTGTAAATATTAATCCATTTTATTGAGATTGTCAAATTTATGTGCATAGAATTTGGTAAAATAATTCCTAATTATTGATTTAATTTCCTCTTCTTTGCAGGTAGATACACCCATTTCATTTTTATACTTATAATTTGTATTTTTCTTTCTTTTTTATCACATTGATTAAGGAGTCTATTAATTTTGTGGTTCATTTTTTCATAAAAACAGCTCTTAGTTTTATTTATTAATTGATTAGTTTGTTTAGTTTCAATTTTATTAATCTTTCCTTTGGTTTTCTTTTTTATTTTCTTTTTTTTTTAATGATTTATTAACTTCTGATTTACATCATTCGTTTCTGCCAGATTTCGAGTTACAAATTTTCTCCCTGTTTTTCCCTACACACTGCCCCAAAAGAGCAGTCCCACAGGATATCCCCTCCTCCAATATGCCCTCTCCTATATTTTCTCCCATACCCCTTTCTACTTTTCCAGTGGATCTCTATGCCTCAGTGTCTGAGTATCTTATTTCCCAATTACATGTAAGATGTAATTAATAATACTATACACACACACACACACACACACACACACATATATATATATATATATATATTTGAATATTTGATTTTAAAACTTTCAATTCCAGATTCATTCCCTTCCTTCTTTGTCACCCACCCTTACTGGGAAGATACGCAGTTCAGTATAGGTTGTACATGAGTGGCTAATGCAAAATAATAAAATAGTAGATATATTGTAAAAGACTGACATATTTCCCTCCTTCCTATCCCACCTCCCACTTATTCTATTCTCTACTTTGATACCATCTATTTTCAAAAGTGAGTGCTTCCAACTTCCCTCCCCCCACCCCAGCCTATCCTCCCTTCCCTCATTCCCCCTCTCATCCCCTTACCCCCCTATTCTCCTGGAGGGTGAGATCTCCCATTTATTATGGATTTCACTCCCTCCTCAATCCAAATTCAATGGGAATTAGGTTGACCCATTCCCTTTTGCCTTCCTATTCTTCCCCTCCATTGTAACCATTTTCCCTTGCCTCTCCTGTATGAGATAGTTTACCCCAATCTGTCTCTCCCCATCTCCTCTCATTATATTTCTCTCACTTCTTAATTTCACCTTTTAAGTATAATTCCTTCCTCTTAAATTGGTCCTGTGCCCTCTATCTATATATACCTGTAAACATATATACACACATTCATATGCCCATATAAACTCATATATAGACAAATATATATATATATATATATATATATATATATATGTATATATATATATTTCTAATCCCTTCAACTACTGAGAAAAGTTTCATAAGTTACAATTATTGTTTTTCCATGTAGGAATGTTAATAGTTCAACTTTGAAGTTCCTTACGATTCCTTTTCCCTGTTTACCTTCTCATGCTTCTCTTGCTTCTTGTATCTGAATGTCAAATTTTCTATTCAACTCTGGTTTTTTCAGCAAGAATGCTTGGAAGTCCTCTATTCCACTGAATGACCATACTTTCCCCTGAAACATGATACTCAGTTTTGCTGGGTAGGTGACTCTTGGTTTTAATCACAGCACCTTTGACCTCTAGAATATCATATTCTAAGCCCTTCAATCCCTCAGTGTAGAAGCTGCCAGATCCTGGGTTATCCTGATTCTGTTTCCACAATATTCAAATTGTTTCTTCCTGGCTGCTTGTAATATTCACTCCTTAATCAGGGAATTGCAGAACCTGGCTATAATATTCCTAGCAGTTTTCTTTTTGGGATCTTTATCAGGAGGTGATCGGTGGATTCTTTCAACCTCTATTTTGCCCTCTGGTACTAAAATATCAGGTCAGTTTTCTTTGAGAAATTCCTTGAGGATGATTTCTAAGTTCTTACTTTGATCATGGCTTTCAGGTAGTCCAATAATTTTTAAATTATCTCTCCTGGATCCATTTTCCAGGTCAGTGGTTTTTCCCATGAGATATTTCACATTGCTTCTATTCTTTCTTTTGTTTGGATCTGTTTAACAGCATCTTGATTTCTCATAAAGTCATTAGCTTCCATTTCCTCCAAACTTATTGTGAAGCAATGATTCTCCTTACTGAGTTTTTGAGATTCTTTTTCCATCTGGCAAATTCGACTTTTCAAAGTATTCTTCTCCTCATTGCCTTTTTGGGCCTCCTTTGCCATTTGATTCAGTCTGTTTTTTAAGGTATTATTTTCCTCAGTCAGGCTGTTTGCTCTCATTTCATAACTTTCTTGCATTGTTCTCATTTCTCTAAAACCCCAAATTAGGAGTGTATTGTTGGAATCTTCTGTCTGCTTGGTTTCCTTTGCCTGCTCATTTTGCCACTCAATTACTTGACTTTTGGGCTTTTTGCCACAGTAGGACTCTGCCACCACACAGGGGAGCTTTTGCCCCAAACGATGGAGTTTTCTCAGCTGCTGGAGGTATTAGATGGGTGCCCTCTCTGAGGTCTCCACATGCTGTAGCAAGCTGGACACACACCCCAGAACCTCCACCCTAGACTGCAATCCAGATCCAATGAGGATAAAACAAGAGCAATTACCCCTCAGACTGGTGCTTGGTCCCCCTACATTTTGCAGGCCAGGAGCTGAAGCTGCCAGGTGCTGGCTGGCTGTGCATGAGTCTCAGTGGCTTTTCACCCTGGGGGTAAATGCCATGCACTTCCACTTACTGGTCCCAAAGTCCAGACTGCACTGACCTCTCACTTTGTCCTTTGTGACTATGTGTTGATAAATCTTGAAATGGCCACAGCTGCTGCTGATCTGGAGTCCCTCTGGCCAGCGGCTGGTCAGGCCCGCCCTGGGGCTAAAGCCTTGGTGTGGTGCTGGGCTGGGCTCCCAGAGCACTGTGCTGGCTGATTCCTGCTGGCCTTCCAGGCTGTCCTCAGTGGGAGGTTAGCTTCTCTGTGTCATTTTGTGGGTTCTGCAGCACCAAAGTTTGTTTAGAGTCCCCTTTTTACATTGATTGGGGAAGGTGGAAGCTGGAGTGGGGGGAAGGTCGTGCTTCTGCTCTGCCATCTTGGTTCCGCCCAACTTTGGTATTCTTTATTTCCATTTTAGTATTTAATTGAAGATTTTCAATTTCTTTCTTTTCTAGCTTTTTCAATTGGATGCCCAATTCACTGAACTCCCTTTTCTCTAATTTATTCATGTATACACTCAGGGATATAAAACTTCCCCTAAGAACCTCCTTTGCTGTATCCCACAAATTTTGGTATGTAGTTTCATTATTGCCATTCTCTTGAATGAAGTTACCTATTGTTTCTATAATTTATTTTTGACCCACTTGTTCTTTATAATTAATTTTTTAATTTCCAATTCGTTTTTCGTGTATCATTCCATGGCCCTTTATTGCATATGTGTTTAATTGCTTCATCATCTGAAAATGATGCTTTTAATATTTCTGCCATTCTGCACTGAATTGTGAGGTTTTTATGTCCTAGTACATGGTCAATTTTTGTGTATATGCCATGTACTGCTGAGAAGAAGGTATATTCCTTTTTATCCAAATTCACTTTTCTCCAGAGATCAATAATTCCTACCCGCTGTAAAATTCTATTCACCTCCTTAAAATTTTTCTTGTTTATTTTGAGGTTGGATTAATCAAGTTCAGAGATGGGGAGTTTAAGGCCCCCACTAGTACAGTTTTGCTATCTATTTCTTCTTCTAATTGCATTACCTTCTTCTCTAAGAATTTCGTTGCTACACCACTTTGTGCATACAAGTTAAGCAATAATTTTGCTTCATTGTCAATGGTGGCCTGTAGCAGGACATACTTTCCTTCCTTACCTCTTTTAATTAGACCACTTTTTGCTTTTGCTTTTTCTGAGACAAGTATTGCTACCCCTGCTTTTTTTTTACTTTAACTGAGGCATGATAGACTATACTCCAGCCTTTTACCTTTACCCTGTGTGTATTCCCCTCTTTCAAATGACTTTCCTGTAAACAGCATATTGTAGGATTATTGTTTTTAATCCATTCTGCTACCCATCTATGTTTTATGGGAGAGTTCATCCCATTCACATTCACAGTTATGATTAGTATCTGTCTCTTTCCCTACATCGTATTCCCTCCCCTGTTTGTGCTTTCATTTTTTTTCTCCATTTCTCCCTTTCCCTCAATAAGATTTTTTTCTTTTGGTGGTTGATTCAAGATGGAAAAGTAGAAACAGGACCTCCTTGCAGCTCCAGCTCCCACCACCTCCAGTTCATGTAAAACTGGACTCTAAACAAACTTTGGAGCTACAGAAACTACAAAATTACACAGTGAAGCTAACTGCCCACTGATGACAGCACAGCTAGCTTACAGCAAGCGGCCAGTTCCTGAGGTCTGGGAGCCCAGCGCAGCCCCACCCCAAGGTTTTAGCCCCAAGGTAGGCCTGCCCAAACACCAGCTGGAGGGACTCCAGATCACCAGCATCGGTGGTAGCCCAGAATTTTCAACACACAGATGCTAAGGACACAGTGAGAGGTCAGTGCAGTGTGGACTTTGAGACCCAGTAGTTGGGAGTGCCTTTGCTTTTGCCCAGGATCAAGAAGCCACTGAGGGCTGTAGCCTAGCTGCCACCATGTGACAATTTCAGCTCCTGCCATACAGAGTGTAGGGAGACCAAGCAACCAGTCTGAGGGGTAATCAATCTTGCTTTAAATTTCTTGAATATGGATTGCAGTCTAGAAAGGAGGACTTGGGGTGTACGACCGACTTGCCAGAGAAAGTGGAGTTTTAGAGAGGACACTCAACTAATACCTCAGGCAGCTGAGAAAACCCTAGCATTTGGAAGGAAGCTCCCCCATCTGGTGGCAGAGTCCTACTGTGACAAAAAGACCAAAAGGCAGGTAATTGAATGGCAAAATGACCAGGTAAAGGAAGCAACCAAGCAAAGCAATACAAAATTAGAATCCTATTTTGGGGACAAAAAGGATTAAAGCATGGAATAGGAGGGAGAGAGTGAAGTCAGAACACCTGCACCAAAAGCTTCCAAGAAAAATATGAGCTGGTTACAGGCCACAGAGACATTAAAAAGCAGATAAGATAAGTGGAGAAAAAATTTGGAAGAAAAATGAGAATGATGCAAGAAAATTATGAAATGATAGTCAACAGCCTGACTGAGGAAAATAACACCTTAAAAAACAGACTAACTCAACTGGCAAAAGAGGCTCAAAAAGGCAATCGAGAGAAGAATGCCTTAAAAAGTGAAAATTGCCAGATGGAAAAAGAATCTCAAAAGCTCACTGAGGAGAATCATTCCTTCAGAATAAGTTTGGAGGAAATAGAAGCTAATGACTTTATGAGAAATCAGGATGTTGTTAAACAGATACAAACAAATGAAAGAATAGAAGGCAATGAGAAATATTTCATGGGAAAAACCACAGAACTGGAAAATAGATCCAGGAGAGATAATTTAAAAATCATTGGATGTCCTGAAAGCCATGATCAAAGAAAGAACCTAGAAATCATCCTCCAAAACATTCTCAAGGAAAACTGCCCTAATGTTTTAGAATCAGAGGGCAAAATAGAGGTGGAAAGAATCCATCAATCACCACCTGAAAAAGATCCCAAAATGAAAACTCCTAGGAATATTATAGCCAGGCTCCAAAATTCCCAGATCAAGGAGAGAATATTACAAGCAGCCAGGAAGAAGCAATTTGAATATTGTGGAAACACAATCAGGATAACTCACGATCTGGCAGCTTCTACACTGGAAAATGATATTCCAGAGGTCAAGGGAGATGGGATTAAATCCAAGAATCACCTACCCAGGAAACCTGAGTATCATGTTTCAGGGGAAAATATGATCATTCAGTGGAAAAGGGGACTTTCAAGCATTCTTGATGAAAAATATCAGAGTTGAATAGAGAATTTGACATTCAGATACAAGAAGCAAGATAAGCATGAGAAGGTAAACAGGGAAAGGAAATCATAGCAAACTTATCAAAGTTTAACTATTAACATTCCTACATGGAAAAATGATAATTGTAACTGATGAAACATTTCTCACTATGAAAATAGTTGAAGGGAATATGTGTGTGTATGTGAGTATATATATATATATATATATATCGGAGTGTATATGGACATATGAAAACATATGTGAATGTGTGTATATATATTTACAGGTATACATAGATAGAGGGCACAGGAACAATTTAATAGGAAGGAATGATACTTAAAAGGTGAAATTAAGAGATGAGAGAGGAATATAATGAGAGGGAATGGGTAGAGACAGAATGGGGTGAACTTTCTCATACAGAAGAGGAAAGGGAAAATGGCTAAAATGGAGGGGAAGAATAGGAAGTCAAAAAGGAATGGGTTAAGCTTATTCTCATTCAATTTGGCCAGGCAAGAAATGTCATACACACTAAATAATATTACCCTATAGGAGATTGGGGGTAAGGGGATGAGAGGGGGTATTATGGAATGGAGGGCAGGCTGAGGGGGAGGGAAGGTGGAAGCACCCACATTTGAAAAGTGATGGGATCAGACGCAGATTCAAGATGGTGGATTAGAAGGAGGACCTCCCCGTGGCTCCGGCTTCCACCTTCCCCAATTAATGTAAAAGGGGATTCTGAACAAAACCTTGAAGCTGCATAACCCACAAAATGACACAGAGAAGCTAACCTCCCACTGAGGACTACCTGGCTGACCAGCAGGAATCAGCCAACACAGTGGTCTGGGAGCAGAACCCAGTCCCCCATGAGCCAGAATTATGCCCCATGGCAGGTATGACCAGCCCCTGCCAGGAGGAACTCCAGATCAGCAGCAGCTGTGGCCATTTCCAGAATTATTAACATACAGATGCAATGGACAAAATTAGAGGTCAGAGCAGTCTGGACTTAGGAACCCAGTAAGTGGGAGTATGTCGGCTTTTAATCCCGAGGCGAGAAGCCACTGAGATGCCTGGCACAGCCAGCCAGCACCATGGGGCAGCTTCAGCTCCTGCCCTGCAGAGTGTAGGTAACCTGCTTACATCTGGGTTGCAGTCTAGGGTGGAGGTCCTGGGGTGTTGTCCAGCTTGCCAGAGCGTTTGGAGGCCTCAGAGAGGGCAGCCATCTAATACTACCAGCAGCTGAGAAAACCACAGCATTTGGTATGAAAGCTCCCCTGTCTGGTGGCAGAGTCCTACTGTGGTAAAAAGCCCAGGGGTCAAGTGCCTGAGGGGCGACATGACCAGAAAGGAAACAAAGCAGAGAGAAGACTCCAACATTAGATTCCTAATTTGGGGACAAAAAGGAACAAAGCATGGAATGGGAGGAAGACAGTGAAGTCAGAATTCCTGCACCAAAAACTTCAAAGGAAAATACGCTGGTTACAGGCCATAGAGGACCTTAAAAAGCAGATAAGAGAAGTGGAGGAAAAATTGGGAAGAGAATTGAGAACGATGCAAGAAAATTAGGGAATGAAAGTCAACAGCCTGACTGAGGAAAATAACATCTTAAAAAAACAGAATAGCTCAAATGGCAAACGAGACTAAAATAGGCAATGAGAAGAATGCCTTAAAAACCCGAATTTGCCAGATGGAAAAAAAAAGAATTCCAAAAGCTCACTGAGGAGAATCATTGCTTCAGAATTAGATTGGAGCAAATGGAACCTAATGACATTATGAGAAATCAAGATGCTGTTAAACAAATTCAAAAAAATGAAAGAATAGAAGACAATGTGAAATATCTCATGGGAAAAACCAGTGACCTGGAAAATAGATCCAGGAGAGATAATTTAAAAATTATTGGACTTCCTGAAAGCCATGATCAAAGTAATAACCTAGAAAGCATCCTCCAGGAAGTGCTCAAAATAAACTGCCCTAATATTTTAAAATTGAAGGGCAAAATAGAGGTTGAAAGAATCCACCGATCACCACCTGAAAAAAGATCCCAAAAAGAAAACTCCTAGGATTATAGCCAGGTTCTGCAATTCCCAGATTAAGGAGAGAATATTACAAGCAGCCAGTGAAAAACAACTTGAATATTGTTGGAACACAATCAGGATAACCCAGGATCTGGCAGCTTCTACACTCAGGGATTGAAGGGCTTGGAATATGATATTCTAGAGGTCAAAGGAGCTGGGATTAAAACCAAGAATCACCTACCCAGCAAAACTGAGTATGATGTTTCAAAGGAAATATGATCATTCAGTGGAAAAAAGCACTTTCAAGCATTCTTGATGATAAAAGCAGAGTTGAATAGAAAATTTGTCATTCATATACAAGAAGCAAGAGAAGCATTAGAAGATAAACAGGGAAAAGAAATCTTAAGGACCTTATCAAAGTTTAACTATTAACATTCCTACATGGAAAAATGATAATTGTAACTGATGAAACATTTCTCAGTATGACAGTAGTTGAAGGGAATAGAAATATATATACACACAGACATACATATGTCGATATTGGAAGGTATATGGTCATATGAAAACATATGGTAATGTGTGTACGTATGTTTACTGATATACATAGAGGACACAGGACCAATTCATCATCAATGGATGATACTTAAAAGGTGAAATTCAGAGGTGATAGAGGAATATAATGAGAGGAGATGGGGAGAGACAGAATTGGGGTAAAGTACCTCATATAGAAGAGGCAAGGGAAAATGATTACAATGGAGGGGAAGAATACGAAGGCAAACAGGAATGGGTCAAATTTATCCCCATTGAATTTGACTTGGGGAGGGAATGAAATACACACTAAATAGGGTATATAACCCTACAGGGGAGTAGGCGAGGAGGGAATAAGAAGGGGGGGATGATGGGAGGGGAGGGCAGGCTAGGGGAAAGGGAAGTTGGAAGCACCTACTTTTGAAAAGGGAAGGGATCAAAGCAGAGAATAGAACAAGTGGAAGGTGGGATAGTTGGCAGGGAAACATAGTCAGTCTTTTACTATATATCTACTATGTTATTGTTTTGCATTAGCCACACATGCACAACCTATACTGAACTGCTTAAATTTGGCTGACAAGGGAGGAAGGGAATAAATCTGCAATTTAAATTTTTAAAATCAAATGTTTATACATATATATACATATATATACACAGACACACTATTATTAATACTATTTTACATGTAATTTGGAAATAAGATGTACAGGCACTGGGGCATAGAGATCCACCATGCCCTACTGGAAAAGTTGAAAGGGGTATGGGAGAAAATATGGGAGAGAGCAGATTGGAGGAAGGGATATCCTGTGGAACTGCAATTTTGGGGTAGTGGGTAGGGGAAAACAGGGAGAAAATTTGAACTCAAAATCTGGCGGAAATGAATGATGTAAATCAGAAGTTAAAGTATTTGAAAATTGAAATAAAAAAGAACAGACTTTATTGAGCCTGGTCAAAAAATGAAGAAACCCCTGCACTGGCAGGGAATCTCCTCTTTCTGGAGGGTAACAAGCATCCCTCCTTCCTGGTGGAGAATCGAATTCTTCCTTGATACCTATATATTCCAGTTGACTCACAGTATCAGCAAAGGGGTAAGCTTGGTGCTTTGTGCATGTAGCTTCACTATGCAATTATGTATATCGTTTGGCAGGGCAAAGACTGAGGGTCTGTTCCTCCCCATTATGGAATTGTTGCCATTTCAGATATCTCTAGAGTTGGATTTTCAGAGGACATGTTTCTCTTTAGGGGCTAAGTGAACAAGGCTCATATACAACTTGATTCCATTTCTTTTTCCACAGTTCATATGTTCTGTTATAGCTCTGTTTGCATATTCGCCCCTTCATCCCTACCCCCAGGAAGTCCCCTGCCAAAGCATCTGTTTGGCAGAAAAGGAGCTTACCCAAATAAGAGCAGAAGAGTTTATTGAATATTTATTACTTTATCCTCACAGTTAAAGATTTTCAGACTCTGAAGCTTGCCCCAGTGTGCCATCTACCCCCAAATTAAACAAAAAGCTCTGGAAAGTTCAGGACAACTTATAGGCACTGATAGAATGTTGATACTAGAAATTATTCTTTAACCTCAATGCTTTTTAGCTTATTTTTAGTTTTCAACATTGACTTTTATAAAATTTTGAGTTCTAAACCCCTCCTCCAAGACAGCATGCAATATAAGCTATACATATGCAATCATATTTAGCATATTTCCACATCAGTCATGTTGTGAAAGAAGAATCAGAACAAAACAGGAAAACCATGTGAAATATAAAAAAGAAAGAAAATACTATGCTTCCATCTGAATTCAGACTCCATAGTTGTTTCTCTCAATGTGGATAGTATTTTCCATCATGTACCTCAATACTTTTATTCATCTCTAATAAACACCTTATCACACTTTCCACAGGGGATTTTGCAAACCTTCTTTCACACTGGGACCCCAAATTTACCCCACCTCTAAAAAAATAAATAAAAAGAAAAGGGATGGGATCAAAGTAGAGAATAGAACAAGTGGGAGGTGGGATAGGAGGGAAGGAAATATAGTCAGATTTTTACAATATATCTACTATGTTAATGTTTTGCATTAGCTACACATGTACAACCTATACTGAACTATTCGCCTTACCAGTAAGGGTGGGTGACAAGGGAGGAAGGGAATGAATCTGGAATTCAAAGTTTTAAAATCAAATGTTTAAATACATATACTATTATTAGTACTATTTTACAAGTAATTTGGAAATTAGATATACAGGGACTGGGCATAGAGATCCACCATGCCCTACTGGAAAAGTCGAAGGGGGTATGGGAGAAGATATGGGAGAGATCAGATTGGAGGAGGGGACATCTTGTGGGACTGCTATTTTGGGGTCGTGGGTAGGGAAAAATGGTAAAAAAACAATTGTAATTAAAAATCTGGCAGAAATGAATGATATAAATCAGAAGTTAATAAAGCATTTGAAAAAAGAAAAAAAAGTTTTCCTTTTGACCATCACTTCCCTCAGTATTCCCTTCCTATCAGCCCCCCTTCCTTTTCCTCCCCTTTACCCTTATTTCTTCCCTCCCTTCTATCCCCCCTTTCATAGCCCTTCCCCCTCCTACTGCCTACAGGATACAATAGATTTTTTATACTCAGTGTGGTATGTTTTTCTTCTTTGAACCAAAACTGACAAGAAGAGATCTCATGCAAAGCTCCTCTTTCTCCCCCCTTTCCCTCTGTTATATTTTGTATCTCTTCTAGATAAAGTCCTGTACTTGACTGGTTCTTTTATTCCCTCCTTGCACCAGAGGAAATGAGGGAAAAGTGCATATAATGATCATCTTTCTCCCTTCTTTCCCTACCCATATTGTTTTTATGCCTCTTTGTGTGGCATAATTTACCTGTTTCTGCTTCATTTGTTCCTCTTCTTCCATTGCAGTCTCTTTGTAATCCTTAATAAGATTTTTTTAAATCATCATTACATGTAATTTATACCCATACCCTCTATTTGTCTATAAACAGTTTGCTCTTATTACATAACAGGGTTGTATGTGTGTGTGTGTGTGTGCGTGTGTTTTCCCTGTTTACTTTTCTATGTCTTTCTTGTGTCTCACAATTGGAGGTTGAATTTTCCACTGAACTCTGGCTTTTTTATCAGGAAGGTCTGGAAGTTGGTTATATCATTGAATGACCATCTCCTTGCCTGGAAGAATATGTTCAGTTTAGCTGGGTCAGTGAACCTTGGTCATAACCTGAGCTCTTTTGCCTTGCAAAAATTATATTCCAGGTCCTGTGTTTTCACTGTGGTCCCGCGATATTTGAATTGTTTCTTTCTGTCTGCTTGTAGTATTTTATCCTTTACCTAGTAGTTCTGGAGTTTGGCCACAACATTTTGCAGAGTTTTCAATTTGGGATCTCTTTCAGGAAGTGACAGGTGGATTCTTTTGATTTCTATTTTATCCTCTGGTTGTAGTATCTCAGGGCTGTTTTCCTTGATGAGCTCTTGTAAGATGTTGTCCTGGCTCATTTTTTTCATCATGATTTTCTGGTTGGCCTATGATTCTGAGATCATATCTCCTGGATCTGTTTTTCAGGTCACTTATTTTTCCATTGAGATATTTTACCTCTTTTTCTAATTTTTCATTGTTGATATTTTGTTTGACTGATTCTTTGTTCCTCATAAAGTTATTCGCTTCAAATTGGTTGATTCTGGTTTTTGGCAAATTATTTTCCTTGGCTGGTATTTAGAGCTCCTTTTCCATGTCACATATTTTCTCTTTAAGGAGGTGTTTTCTTCATTTTAATGTTTTTCTAATTGTGCAATTTTGATTTTAAAAGAATTATTCATCTCATCTTCTATCTCTCTAATTCGGTTTTCAAAGTTCATTTTGAGCTCATCTAAGAATGCTTTCTGTGCTTGAGACCAGTTCCCTGCTGAGGTTTCAGCTGTGGGTGTGGATTCAGCACTTGTCTCCCTCTGAATTTGGTTCTTCCCTCTCACAATACTAGGACTCTAGTCTTTGTCTTTGCAGTGTGCTTTCTACCCATTTTGAGGCAGGGCCCTACCCATGGCCTTCCTCCAGGGTTCCCAAGCCTTCACTGTTTAAATTTTTGCCCTGGGGCAATAGCTACTATGTTTTCTGGGTTGGGGGAGAGGGGCAGAATTGACACAGGCAGAGTTCACTCTGTCATCCTGGTCCCTAGAAGTCCAGATAGGGGCCCTTTAAACTTCTAGGTTGTGGATTGGTAGTCCCAGGAGTAACTGCTGACCCTGCCAGGGGCCCTGCATTTGACTCTTACCCTTCTCCATCCAGTCCTAGCCTGCAGTGATGGGCCTGGCAGTGGCTTTTGTGGTTGGTGAGTCAATTTGCTGCCATGCTGATCAGGCCTTGTCCCAGCCTCTGTGCGCCCCGGAATCCGGGCTGCCTGGGGTCATCTTACCCTTTATTTTTCTTGAGATTTTTGTCTATATTTTCTTTCACAACATGATTATTACAGAAGTTTCTTGCATGATTACACATATATAATCTATATTGGATTGCTTGCCTTTTAAAGGAGGGAGTGGTGTAGTTAGTGGTGAGGGAGGAAGGGAGAGGATTTTGAACATTTTTAAAACAAATATTATAAATTGCTTTTAAATGTAACTGGGGTAAAATAAAATGATGAATAAAGTTTATATATACACACACACACACACATATATATATATATGAGAGGACTCTTGACAGGGAAGATAAAAGGGAAAATCAAAGTAATATAAAATGAATTATATCAACTTTTTAAAAAATATATCACTAATATAATAGTAAATTTTAAGTTAAACAGCACATTTATGTTGGAATAGACATCTAGATCCAGAGAGGTTTGGTCATATTGTTTTAGTGACAGAAATATGCATTAAACCTAGGTTCTATGATTTTAAACCCAATGCTGTTTTTACTAGATCATGCTGAAATTCTATTTGATTGTTCAAAATTTAACATATGTGATTGAAAACATTTTGTGTAGGAATGGGGTGATTCTATGATACACCAATACTATGATATAATAAATGTGTGCATATATATATATGTTTTATGTATGTATATATTCAAATGCAAATCACTAGGATATAAAATATATCCTAGAAATTTGCAGATCTTATCAAGAAGGCCTTATATCGAAAATGGAGGTGAAGTCGGAAATTATGGTTATGTATGTACATGTGTGCATGGGTGTGCATATAATGTGTGTTTATGTATACATATATACATATATGTATATGCTTTTATATACACAAACATGTGTGTGTACTGTTGGATATCACTGAGAGTAACAGATATAGCCTAGGAATCAGATAGCAGTCAAGAAGAAAAACAGATAACATCTGAAGAGCAAAACAGAAATACTTATTTTAAAATTTTTTTGTTCAATTCACAAACACCAACAGATATGCACATCAATATACAATGACATTTTCACTCAGTTTTTTTTCTTTTACGTAAATAGATGTTCAACAAGGTAGTAACATGTTTGTTATATTTTTGCTTTTTTTTTAGCTTTTTACTTTCTTCTATAAAGTAAAAATAAAATTCTCAACTTATTATGTTTATTACCGTACACTCTTTCCTCCCACTTTAAAAATCCTTTCTTCTAACAAATCTGTATGTTCAAAAGAAAAATAAAATCAATACATCTTTCCATAATTTACAATGCATATATGTTCCTATAACAGGTCTTTCACAATTGTTATTCTATGCATTAATAATGTGTTCACCTTTATGTTTGTTTTATGTGGGTCCTGAGGGATTCCTGGTATGTACACTTCTTGATATTTTACAAATCTTCTAGTTATTTCATATAGTTAATGCTCATTGTTGGATTTTAACAGATATTTACTATGTTATAGAAAAGTATATTTATTTTATTTCTAGTGTTTTCTACATAGATGAGTGTCAGATTTAGCAACATTTATCAGAAACTTTTAAACAAATATGCAAAGGTTGAGTAATAAAAACAAACCTGGAAATTTTCATATAAGAAGTTAAATTCAACCTCATTGATATTAGAAACATAGTGAAGTTACATTATATTGGGAAGCCACACATATTTTATTTTATTATTTTTTATAATTTTTATTATTTTTTCGCTTTTTGGAGGGCAATTGGGGTTAAGTGACTTACCCAACGTCACAGGGATAGTTTTTATGCTGACTGTCTGAGGCCGGATTTGAACTCAGGTCCTCCTGACTCCGGGCCGGTGCTCCTTTCACTGTGCCAACTAGCTGCCCCATGACATATATTTTAAAGAGAATAAAAAGATGAATAACAAGCACAAAATAAATACATGTCAGTTAAATACAAAGTGGTTAAGATTATATATTATTTTATAAAATAATAAATTTATAACAAAATTTTATAAGGAAAATAGAAAGTAGTCAAGAGTGGTGCATCTATTATTTGTGGAGATCAAAACATTTTGCGTATCAAAGGATGTTTATGCTACATCTTTAGTGTTAAAAAAGGATTCTATGATGTGGAAGATATGAAACAATATATTTCAGGCATTGGCATGGTTAGTGCAAAGGTAAAAGCAATACAAGTTACTATTTGTGAAAACAAAGATGTCAGAAAAATAAAGTTAAGACATCAGAGTAGAGAAGCACTCAGCAGAGCTATGCCAACATTGCCCATCAAACAACTTTAAAATAATGCTTCAAATTGAGTTCTTGATTGGCTGAGCCAATCAGAATAAGATGACATAAGGAAATTTGGAAAGAGGTATCTGTGACAAGAGGATCATGACTGGGCTAGAATCTATGTGGATGAAACACTAGTGGTGGGTCTAAGTGGTGGGTACAGAAGTAGCAACAGCTTCCAGAGCTCCTAAGCCAGAGGTGGTAAAAGGAACTGGCAAGTGGTCAGAAAGAGATTTCAGGGAACCTCCTCAATAGCACTGGATTCAGCACCAGACTCTGTTTGATAGCTCTGTTGATTATACTCACTTCTGGACTATAGTTCAATGGGAGAGAAGAGCACTTTCAATCAGCAAGGAGCCAGACCCCTAAAGGTCAGTATCACTGGGGTTCCTTCCTGTTTAAAGATTTCATGGTAGTCCAATAGAGTAGTACCTCACCTTTCCCCAGAACAAAGCATCTTAGGGCAACTAGGTGGTGAAGAGAATAGAGTACCTGACCTGACCTGACCTGAAGACAGGAAAACTTATTTTCCCGATTTCAATTCGGGTCTCAGATACTAGCTGTGTGACCCTGGGCTAGTCACTTTACGCTATTTGTTTAACTTCCTCATTTGTAAAATGGGACAGAGAAGGAAATACCAAACCTCTCCAGTATCTTTGCCAAGAAAACACCAAATGGGGTCATGTTGGGTTAGACAGGACTAAAAATCACTGAGCAACAATAGGCATAGAGCAATGCCTCAGAATCTATACTAAAATAGGTTCAAAGGTATAAATTATATAGGCTTAAAGGGTTATATAAACAAGTTAGGAGAACATAGAAAATGCATCTGTCAGATTTATAAATAAGGGAAGAGTTTTATGACCAAATAAGAAATAGAGAAGGGTCTAAGGGAAGAAAAGGGATTCAACAGAGCTAAACTGTTTATATACCTACAAAGCAAGATGACACTTATAACTATTAAAAATTATATCATGGATGGCTAGATGGCACAGTGAATAGAGCACCAGCCCTGGAGTAAGGAGGACCTGAGTTCAAATCTGACCTCAGACACTTAACACAAAAACTAGCCGGGTACCCTTGGACAAGTCACCTAACCCCAACTGCCCTCCAAAAAGCAAATATATATAAAATAAAAATTATCTCACTAACAATACAAATAGAAGCAATGAATATAGAGAGAGGGTATTGGTATAAGGTGTGTTAGAAGGAATAACATTTAAAAGGGAGGGATGAAGAAGAGGGTTTTGCCCATAGGTATCTTTTTTTTTAGCTTTCTTTTTTTTTTTTAATGCTTTATTAACTTCTGATTTACATCGTTCGTTTCCGCCAGATTTTGAATTACAAATTTTCTCCCCATTTTTCCCCCACCCATCCCCCCAAAACAGCAGTCCCACAGGATATCCCCACCTCTGATCTGCTCTCTCCCATATTTTCTCCCATACCCGTTTCAACTTTTCCAGTAGGGCATGGTGGATCTCTATATTTCCCAATTACATGTAAAACAATATTGATAATAGTATATATATATATATATATATTTAAACATTTGATTTTAAAACTTTGAATTCCAGATTCATTCCCTTCCTCCCTTATCACCCACCCTTACTGGGAAGATAAGCAGTTCAGTATAGGTTGTACATGTGTGGCTAATGCAAAACAATAACATAGCAGATATATTGTAAAAGACTGACTATATTTCCCTCCCTCCTATCCCACATCCCACTTGTTCTATTCTCTACATGATCCTGTCCCTTTTCAAAAGTGGGTGCTTCCAACTTCCCTCCCCCCCAGCCTGCCCTCCCTTCCATCATCCTCCCTCTCATCCCCTCCCCCCCCTATTCTCCTGGAGGGTGAGATCCCCTATTTAGTGTGTATTTCCCTCCCTCCTCAAGCCAGATTCAATAGGAATAAGGTTGACCCATTCCCTTTTGCCTTCCTATTCTTCCCCTCCATTGTAACTATTTTCCCTTGCCTCTTCTGTATGAGATAGTTGCCCCACTCTGTCTCTCCCCATCTCCTCTCATTATATCCCTCTCACCCCTTAATTTCACCTTTTAAGTATCATCCCTTCCTGTTAAATTGGTCCCGTGCCCTCTATCTATGTATACCTGTAAACATATATACACACATTCACATATGTATTCATATGCCCGCATACCCTCCTATAAAGACATATATATATATACATACACATACATATATATATATTTCTAATCCCTTCAACTACTGAGAAAAGTTTCATAAGTTACAATTATTGCTTTTCCATGTAGGAATGTTAATAGTTCAACTTTGGCCAAGTGGCTTAGCAAGCAAGAGCACCGTCCTCAGTGCCGGGTCGACCCGGATCAATCCGGGCCCAGACACCCAGCACCACACCCAGAAACAACAACTGGCCGTGCAACCCCAAGCAAGCCACTCAACCCCAATTGCTTAAAAAAAAATAGTTCAACTTCGATAAGTTCCTTATGATTTCTTTTCCCTGTTTACCTTCTCATGCTTCTCTTGCTTCTTGTATCTGAATGTCAAATTTTCTATTCAGCTCTGGTTTTTTCAGCAAGAATGCTTGAAAGTCCTGTATTCCACTGAATGACCATATTTTCCCCTGAAACAGGATACTCAGTTTTGCTGGGTAGGTGACTCTTGGTTTTAATCCCAGCTCCCTTGACCTCCGGAATATCACATTCCAGGCCCTTCGTTCCTTCACTGTAGATGCTGCCAGATCCTGGGTTATCCTGACTGTGTTTCCACAATATTCAAATTGTTTCTTCCTCGCTGCTTATAATATTCTCTCCTTAATCTGGGAATTCTGGAACCTGGCTATAATATTCCTAGGAGTTTTCTTTTGGGGATCTGTTTCAGAAGGTGATCGGTGGATTCTTTCAACCTCTATTTTGCCCTCTGGCTCTAAAACATCAGGGCAGTTTTCTTTGAGAACTTCCTGGAGGATGCTTTACAGGCTCTTACTTTGGTCATGGCTCTCAGGCAGTCCAATAATTTTTAAATTATCTCTCCTGGATCTATTTTCCAGGTCAATGGTTTTTCCCATGAGATATTTCACATTGCCTTCTATTCTTTCATTTGTTTGGATCTGTTTAACAGCATCTTGATTTCTCATAAAGTCATTAGCTTCCATTTGCTCCAATCTAATTCTGAAGCAATGATTCTCCTCAGTGAGCTTTTGAGATTCTTTTTCCATCTGGCAAATTCGACTTTTTAAGGCATTCTTCTCCTCATTGCCTTTATGAGCCTCCTTTGCCATTTGAGTCAGTCTGTTTTTTAAGGTATTATTTTCTTCAGTCAGGCTGTTGACTCTCATTTCATGATTTTCTTGCATTGTTCTCATTTCTCTTCCCAATTTTTCCTCCACTTCTCTTATCTGCTTCTTAAGGTCCTCTATGGCTTGTAACCAGATTGTGTTTTCCTTTGATGCTTTTGGTGCAGGAGTTCTGACTTCACTGATTTCCTCCTGTTCCATGCCTTGCTCCTTCTTATCCCCAAAATAGGAGTGCAATGTTGGAATCTTCTGTCTGCTTTGTTTCCTTTGCCTGCTCATTTTGCCACTCAATGATTTGACTTTTGGGCTTTTTGCCACAGTAGGACTCTGCCACCAGACAGGGGAGTTTTCGTCCCAAACGCTGGGGTTTTCTCAGCTGCTGGAGGTATTAGATGGGTGCCCTCTCTGAGGTCTCCACATGCTCTGGCAAGCTGGACACACACCCCAGGACCTCCAGCCTAGACTGCAATCCAGATCCAAGCAGGTTAAAGCAAGAGCGATGACCCCTCAGACTGGTGCTTGGTCCCCCTACACTCTGCAGGCCAGGAGCTGAAGCCTTCATGTGGCACTGGCAGGCTGTGCCAGCGTCTCAGTGGTTTCTCACCCAGGGGGTAAAAGCCACGCACTCCCACTTACTGGGTCCCAAAGTCCAGAATGCACTGGCCTCTCACCTGGTCCTTCGCATCTATGTGTTGATAGATCTGGAAATGGCCACAGCTGCTGCTGATCTGGAGTCCCTCTGGCTCGCGGCTGGTCAGGCCCGCCCTGGGGCTAAAGCCTCAGTGTTGGCCTGGGCTTGGCTCCCAGAGTGCTGCGCTGGCAGATTCCTGCTGGCCTGCAGGGCTGTTCTCAGCGGGAGGTTAGCTTCTCTGTGTCATTTTGTGGGTTCTGCAGCTCCAAAGTTTGTTTAGAGTCCCCTTTTTACATGGATTGGGGAGGGTGGAAGCCGGAGCTGCGGGAGGGTCGTGCTTCTACCTGCCCATAGGTATCTTGACATTATTGTCCTCTTCTGAGTTTGTGTCTTGTTCTTCCCTGTCATCATAACATTCTCTGGTCAGATTCTTTTAATGTGTGGTGTTTTCTCACCACTCACCTTTTTTGTCCTTTTTTGCTTTTATTTTTAAATTTAAGCTCTGCTTCCAGGGTGGAATGGACACCATCTCTTACTTCTTGTGCTAATGGTTACAGGCCCTGGTTATGTACCTGGTGCTGTACTGATGTCTTCCTGAGCCCCAGAGGGGACCCTCATCTCTGGTCCTCCACTGTGAGGGTGGGGTGGGGGTTGGCTGGTTTTGCTGAAGGCTGTAGGACGTGTGGCTGTTTACTTGGTGCTGAATTGGTGTCCTAGTGGTAGTATTTGGTATGTGTTGAGGCCCAGTGCGTTGTTGTTTGTTTTCGTTGTTGTTGTTGTTGTTTTCCATTTCCCCAGAGTGACACTGAAGAACATGGAGGTCTGGCCTCTTTGTCCTGTGTTTCTCTGAAGAACAAGGATGTCAAACTCCCTTAGGACACACACTAGGGGCAACCCTGCAACACTTGGATTTCTGGCCATTTGCAGGATGTCTGCCTGTCCAGGGTAGAACCAAAGTATGTGTTTGCTCTTAGAGCTGGAGTCTGTCAGTACTGCTGCCTAGGTTAAGGCACGTAAGTGTCCTGTTGTTGTTTTCATGCTCCACATTGTTTGCTGAGGTAGAAATTGCTGTTGGTTTACTGGCATGATTCCTGTCCTAGACTGAGTTCCCCTTTAACCCAAGTGATAGAAACATTTTTTTTTGCCAATTTCCAAGTCTCACAGGGTAAAAGACTGCTCCACGCCATGTTTCTTCTAGCTCCACTGTTCCAGGATTTGTTCTGGGGTTTTACTTTGTGGTAGTTTGGTTGTTTAGATGTGAAGAAGTGAGAATAACAACAATTTGCTGCTTATTCTGCCATCTTGTCACCCAGAAGTCTCCAGCTGTGGACATATTTTTTGCCTGACCTCACACATATGATTGAAATCAAAGTACCTGTCTTCACAAGGAAGGAGGAAGGATGAGGAGGGACATCATTCAACTTTCAAAGATTACCAAAAAGAGATAGTTAAAAATTTTTATATGTAATTGGGAAATATTTAATGAATTCTAAAAAATTAAAAAGAAAACAGAGTGGTGGCCTATTTTGTTGGACCATGAAATATATGAAGGGAAGTAAAACATAAGTCCAGAAAGGTAGATTGAAGACAGCTTAAGAAGTCCTTGAAAAATTTAACAATGAATTTTGTTATTTTATTCTAGTGTCAACATGAAACTACTAGTATTTATTGAATGAGGAAGTAACATAATCAGGCCTAAGCAAAATCATTTTGTCAGTAAGTTTAAGATGGAATAGAGTTGAGAAGAAATTGTGTCAGGGATATCAATTAAGGAACTATTGCAATAGTTCAAATGAAAACTTACAAAGTCTTGTACCAACTTAGCAACTTTGTGATTAGAGAAAAGGGAGAACACTTGATAAGTATTGTTGAAGTAGAAATAGCAATATTTTCCAATTGATATTATATGTGATATGTGGGAAATTAAGGAATGAATGATAACATTGACATTAGAAACCTGAGAAATGAGAAGTATGATGGTGCTTTAGAGAGAAATAAGGAAGCATATAAGGATAGGTTTTATATAAAAGATGTTATATTTTGGAAAATTTTAGTTAATGGGGAAATTAACAAACTACCAAAGGTAAACATTATTAAATACATTAGGGTAAGGACCAATATAGGTACAAATGGAGTAACATGAAGATGGATGCATAGAAAAGATTCCTCAGGTAGAAGGAAATTGACGATGAGCTTTATTCACAAACGAGGTATGAGAGAAGTGATGAAGAGATTCATCTACCTATATATCTGCGTCAGATTTTTTTTTTTATTTTCACTTAAAAGTAGCTGATAGACAATGGCATAGCTTAATTAAAATTTATTGTATCAGTTGATGGAGAAATCAATGTAGTCTATGACCAATCTGGAGCTAATGACAAACTAGTCTCTGATTGCAGAAGATCAAAAGCTTGAAACTTTGAGAAGTCACTATTTCATTATGAGTTGGAATGTAAAAGCAGAAAAACAGACAATTATGATCAAATAAAAAAAGTTTGGCTAGAGCAGATTTGATTGAATAAATAAAAAGTATTGGTAACTAGGTGGCACAATGGATAGAGCACCACACCTAGAGTCAGGAAAATCTAAGTTCAAATCCAAACTCAGACACTTCCTAATTGTATTACCACGGGCAAATGACTTAACCCTGTTTTTCTGTTTCCCCATTTGGAAAATGAAATGAAGAAGGAAATAGTAAACTACTCCAGTATTATTTCAAAGAAAATCCCAAATTAGGTCTCAAAGAGTCAGACATAACTGAAAGGAATGAGTAACAAAAATAATTCCTTGGCTCCAATTTCTGCAGCTCTGATAACAAAGTACAAGTAAATTTGAAAAGGAAGAAAAATAAAATGAGATGGATGCAAATTATACAAAGATAATTTATCAAAGAATATTCAATCATAAAAGGACATGTACATGGATGGAATTAAGAAACAAGAGCAGATAAGTGAGGACGAATGCAATAGAAAATGTATCTATAAAAGTGATGCTGTCAACACTAAAGTGGTGGGGAAGAGTTTGCTAATTAATGGAAAGAATTGAAAAAGGGTTCCTTATGTATGTTTAGAATGAATTAAGATGAAAGGAGGGGGGTGGAGCCAAGATAGCAGAGGAAAAGTAGGAACTTGGCTGAGCTTCCACTCCAACCACCTCCAGCACCTGCAAAATATGCTTCTATACAAATTTTATAGCTACAGAACCCATAAAGTGAAATAGAGAAACAAATCTCCCACTTCAGGCAGCCTGGCAGGGTGACAGGAAGGGTCTATTTCACGGGGCTGGGAGCTTAGTGCAATCTCATATGAGCACTGTGGGCCCAGACCTGGGGCAGCACCAACCAGCAGCACAGACTGGCCAGAGCAGACTTCAGGAAGGTGAATCACCAGAAGTTGTTGTGGTTTCCAGACTTCTCAACACATAAATGCCAAAGAGAAACTGAAAGGTCAATAGGGAACTCTGTTGGAACCAGATGACTGAAAAGGTGATCCAGCCCCTGCTCCAGGGCAAGGGGGTAGCAGAGGTAGAGCTGCTGCCGCTGCTGCCCTGTGACTGCCTCCAAAACTCCTGGCCTGCAGATCATAGAGAGATCATGTGACAAATCAGAGGGTAGTCACTCTTTCTTTGACCTGTTTGGATCTAGGTCTCTGTCTTTGGTGGTAGTCCTGGGGTGAGAAATGCAAATGTGCCAGAGTTTGTGATGGCTGTAGAGAAGGCACCATGTTCATATCTCTGACAACATTTATGAAAACCCCAGCAATTTGGGGCACAGCTCTCTCCACTCTGGAAGCAGAGTTTTATCTAGGCAAAGAGCTCAAAAGTCAAGTAACTGGCTGGCAAGATGAGCACATAGAGGAAGTGCTATCAACCACAGAATCCTTTTATGGAGGCAAAGAGAATCAAACCTAGAACCAGAAAACAACAAAGTCCAAACTCCTGTATCAAAAGCTTCCAAGAAAAATATCAACTGCTCTTAGGGCATGGAGGAGCTCAAGAACAATTTTGAAAATCAAATAAAAAATAAAGTAGAGGAAAAATTGGGAAGAGAAATGAGAATGATGCAAGAAAATAATTAAAAGTGAGTCAACAGTGTGACTGAAGAAAATAACACTTTAAAAACAGACTAATTCGGGTGGCCAGGTAACATAGCGAGTAAGAGCACCGGCTCCAGTGTTGGGATGACCTGGAGATTGAATCCTGGGCTCAGACACTTAGCACCCACCCAGAAACACTTGTCCGTGTAACCTTGAGCAAGTTACTTAACCCCGATTGCTTTAAAAATAAAATAGACTAACTCAAATGACAAAGGAGAAGAAGAATGTCTTAAAAAGCTGAGCTGGTGAGATGGAAAAGAAATTTCAAAAGCTCACTTAAGAAAATAATTCCTTCAAAATTATATTGGAGCAAATGGAAGCTAGTGACTTTATGATATATCAAGATATTATAAAACAGATACAAACAAATGAAAACATAGAAAGGAATTTGAAATATCTCATTGGAAAGAACAGTGACCTGGAAAATAGATCCAGGAGAGATAATTTAAAAATTATTGACCTACCAAGTTGGCTAAGTGGTGCAGTGAATAGAGTAACAGCCCAGGAGTCAGGAGAACCCTGAGTTCAAATCTGAACTCAGACACATAACACAAAAACTAGCCGTGTGACCTTGGGCAAGTCACTTAACCCCAAATGCCCAACTAAAAGCAAACGAAACAAAACAAAGCATATATACAGGACTACCTAAAAGCCATGAGAAAAAAAAAGGCCTAGAATTCATCCTTCAGGAAGTTCTCAAGAAAAATTGCCCTGATATTCTAGAACCAGAGGGCAAAATATAAATTGAAAGAATTTATCTATCATATCTTGAAAAAGATCCCCAAAGAAAATTCCTTGGAATATTATGGCCAAATTCCAGAGTTCCCACATAAAGGAGAACATATTCCAAGCAGTCAGGAAGAATCAATTTGAGTTTTGTGGAAAGACAATCAGGGTAACACAAGATCGAGCAGCTTCTACATTAAGGGATCAAAGGACTTGGAATATGATTTTCCAGAGGTTAAAGAAGCTAGGATTAAAACCAGGAATCACCTACACAGCAAAACTGAGTATAATACTTCAGGGGAAAATATGGTCATTCAATGAAATAAAACACTTTCAAGTATTCTTCATGAAAAACCCAGAGGTGAACAGAAATTTTGACTTTCAAAGACAAGAAGCATGAGAAGGTAAACAGGAAAAAAAAAATCATAAGGAACTTATTAAAGTTGAACTATTTACATTACTACATGAAAAAAAGTAATTGTAACTAAATTGTAACTCAACTGACATTTTTCTCACTATGAGGATTGTTGAAGGGAATATATGTGTGTGTTTGTGTGTATGCATACATATATATGTATGTATACAAAGGTGTATGTGTATATATGTATATATATGAATATGTGAGTGTATGTATATGTGTGCACATGTATACATAGACAGGGCACAGGATGAGTTGACTATGAAAGGATTATATCTAAAAATTTAAATTAAGAGGTGAGAGAGGAGTATATTAGGAAAAGGAAAAAGCAAGAGATAAAATAAGGTAAGTTATCTCATATAAAAGAGGCAAAAGAAAACAGTTACAATGGAGGGGAAGAGCACGAAGGTTAAAGTGAATGGGTCAACCTTTATCTCATTGGATTTAGCTTACGCAGGGAATAACACACACATTTAATTGGGCATCTGACTGTACAGGAAAGTCAGTTGAAAGGGGATAAGAGGGGGGATGATCAAAGGGAGGGCAGATTAGGGGAGAGGTTAGTTAGAATAAAACACTTTTGAAAAGAGCTAGGGTCAAATTAGAAAATAGAATGGGGGTGTGGGATTGGATAGAGGGAAATATAGTTAGTCTTTCACTACATTACTACTGTGGAAATGTTTTTCATAACTAAACATGTATAAACTATATTGGATTGCATGTCCTCCCAGTGGGGGTGCGTTAGGAGGGAAGAAGGGAAAGAATCTGGAAATGAAACTTTAAAAACAAATGTTAAAAAAATGTTTTTCTATGCATCTGGGAAATAAGATATACAGGCACTGGGGATAGAAATCCTTCTTGCCCTACTTGAAAGTTTGGGCGGGGGGGATGAGGAAGGATATAAGAGAGAATAGATTTGCAGAAGGGGTATTCAGTAGGTTCTCTATCTTGGGGTGGCAGTCAGAAAGACAGGGAGAAAATTTGTAACTCAAAATCTTGAGGAAATAAATGTTGAAAACTAAAAACAAATAAATAAATTGAAAAAAAATGAAAGGAGGTACATATTTAGAACTGTTTCTCACACTACTTGTAGTGATGCTAATAGAGTAGGTAAAGAGACAAAAGTACTTGGCTCACATTTTGTTTCTGTCTTTAACAAGAACAATGATTTTCTTTTTTTTCTTTAATTTATTAATTTGTTTGTTTCCTTTTAGTTTACAGGATTCAATTCCACAATTCCTTGAATTTCAATTTTTGTCCCCCTCCCTCCCCGCCCTGCCCCCTGGTGGCTTATTATCAAGTATAGGATCTGTAAATACTTTCACATTATACAATGGTCAGGTTATAAGAATGGATTGTACCAGCTGGAATGAAAAATGGTAAAGAGGACATAAAATCAAATAAGAGAACGAAAAAGATCAGGTATTTTGCTTCCACCTGGATATAAACTTAGTTCTTTCTAGTTCTTTCTCTGGATGCACATTTTTCTCTCCATCATGCATCTTTTGGGATTGACTTATATCCCTGCATTGTTGAGAAGAATCCAGTCTATCAAAGTTGGTCATCGCACATACGTTGTGTCTGTAATTGTGTACAAATTTCTCCTGGTTCTACTCTTCTCACTCAGCATCAGTTCTTTTAAGCCTCTCCAGGTAAATATGAAGACGGCCTGCTCCCCGTTTCTTATAGCACAATAGTATTCCATAACATGCATATACCACAACTTGTTCATCCATTCCCCAATTGATGGGCACCCCCTTAATTTCCAATTCTTTGCCACAACAAAAAGAGCTGCTATAAACATTTTCGTACATATGGGTCTTTCTCCCATTTCTATGATTTCTTTGGGATATAACCCTAGGAGTGGTATTGCTGGATCAAAGGGTATGAAAGTATTTATAGCCCTTTGGGCATAATTCCAGATTGCTCTCCAGAAAGGCTGGATCAGTTCACAACTCCACCAACAATGCATTAGTGTTCCAGTTTGCCCACATCCTCTCCAGCATTTGTCATTTTCCTGTTTTGTCATCTTAGCCAATCTGACTGGTGAGATGTGGCACCTCAGAGTTGTTTTGATTTGCATTTCTCTAATCAATAGTGAATTAGAGCATTTCTTCATGTGCTTATAGATAGCTTTAATTTCTTTCTCTGAAAACTGCCTGTTCATATCCTTTGACCATTTATCAATTGGGGAATGAGTTGTATTCTTATAAATTTGACTCAATTCTCTGTATATTTTAGAGATGAGTCCTTTGTCAGAAACATAGGTTGTAAAGACTCTTTCCCAATTTGCCCCCTCCCTCTTAATCTTGGTTACATTGGCTTTCTTTATACAGAAACTTTTCAATTTCATATAGTCAAAATTACCCATTTTACAATGTTCTCTAATTCCTGTTTAGTCATAAAGTCATTCCCTCTCCACAAGTCTGATAGGTAAACTATTCCTTGATTTAGCAGACTGCTTACAGTATCAACCTTTATACCTAGATCATGAACCCATTTAGACTTGATTTTGGTATATGGTGCTAGATAATGGTCTATGTCCAGTTTCTGCCATTCTATATTACAGTTTTCCCAGTAGTTTTTGTCAAATAGTGTGTTCTTATCCCAAAAACCAGGGTCTGGGGGTTTAATCAAACAATAAATTACGGTAGTCATTGACTTCTGAATCTCGTGTGCCTAATCTATTCCATTGATCCACTCCTCTATTCCTCAGCCAGTACCAAGTAGTTTTGATGACTGCTGCTTTATAGTACAGATTGAAATCTGGTAAAGCTAGTCCACCTTCCCTAGCATTTCTTTTCATTAATTCCCTTGATATTCTGGACCGTTTATTCTTCCAGATGAATTTTGTTATTATTTTTTCTAACTCTATAAAGTAGTTTTTTGGTAAATTAATTGGTATGGCACTAAATATATAATTTAATTTAGGTAAAATTGTCATTTTTATTATATTAGCTCGACCCAGCCATGAGCAATTGATATTTTTCCAATTAGGTAGATCTGACTTTATTTGTGTGAAAAGTGTTTTGTAGTTATGATCATACAGGTCCTGGGTTTGTTTTGGCAGGTAGATTCCCAAATATTTTATAATGTCTACAGTAACTTTAAATGGGATTTCTCTTTCTACTTCTTGCTGTTGAATTTCATTGGAAATATATAGGAATGCCGAGGATTTATGTAGCTTTATTTTATATCCTGCAACTTTGCCAAATTTATTTATTGTCTCAAGCAGTTTTTTACTTGATTCTCTAGGATTCTCTAAGTATATCATCATATCATCTGTGAAGAGAGATAGCTTGGTCTCTTCTTTGCCTAACTTGATTCCTTTGATTTCTTTTTCTTCTCTAATTGCTACTGCTAACATTTCTAGTACCAGATTGAATAAGAGGGGTGATAGTGAACACCCCTGTTTTTCCCCCTGATCTTATGGGAAATGCTTCTAGCGTCTCCCCATTACATATAATACTTGCTGATGGCTTTAAATAGATGCTACCTACTATTTTAAGGAAGGCTCCATTTATTCCTATACTTTCTAATGTTTTTAATAGGAATGGATGTTGTATTTTGTCAAAAGCCTTTTCTGCATCTATTGAGATGATCATGTGGTTTCTGCTAGTTTTATTGTTGATATGATCAATTATACTCATGGTTTTCCTAATATTAAACCATCCTTGCATTCCTGGAATAAATCCTACCTGATCAAATTTATTATTCTTGAGATAAGTTGCTGTAGTCTTTTGGCTAGCATTTTATTTAGAATTTTTGCATCTATATTCATGAGGGAGATTGGTCTATAATTTTCTTTCTCTGTTTTATCTCTTCCTGAATTAGGTATCAGTACCATATTTGTGTCGTAAAAAGAATTTGGTAGGAATCCTTCTTCACTAATTTTCCCAAATAGTTTGTATAGTATTGGAATCAATAGTTCTTTAAATGTTTGATAGAATTCACTAGTGAATCCATCTGGCCCTGGAGATTTTTTCCTAGGGAGGTGACTGATGGCTTGTTCAATTTCTTTTTCTGAGATGGGATTATTTATGTAATTTACTTCCTCTTCAGTTAATCTGGGCAACTTGTATATTTCTAAATATTCATCCATTTCCCTAAGATTGTCAAATTTTTGTGCATACAATTGGGAAAAAATAATTCCTAATTATTGTTTTGATTTCCTCTTCATTGGAGGTAGATTCACCCTTTTCGTTTTTGATACACATAATTTGGTTTTCTTCTTTCTTTTTTCATCATATTGACTAAGGGTCTATCAATTTTGTTGGTTTTTTCATAAAACCAGCTCTTGGTTTTATTTATTAGTTCAATAGTTTTCTTAATTTCGATTTTATTAATCTCTCCTTTAGTCTTCAATATTTCTAGTTTAGTATTTAATTGGGGATTTTGAATTTGTTCTTTTTCTAGGTTTTTTAATTGCATGCCCAATTCGTTGAGCTCCCTTTTCTCTAATTTAATCACGTATGCACTCAGGGATATAAAACTTCCCCTAAGAACGGCCTTTAATGCATCCCACAGATTTTGGTATGTTGTCTCATTATTATCATTCTCTTGAATGAAATTACTGATTGTTTCTATAATTTCTTGTTTGACTCACTCATTCTTTAGGATTAAATTGTCTAATTTCCAGTTAGTTTTTAGTCTCTCTTTCCCTGGCCCTTTATTGCATATAGTTTTTATTGTATCATGATCTGAGAATGATGCGTTTAATATTTCTGCCTTACTGCATAGAATTGTGAGGTTTTTATGCCCTAGAACATGGTCAGTTTTTGAGTATGTGCCATGAACTGCTGAGAAGAAAGTATATTCCTTTTTATCCCCATTCAGTTTTCTCCAGAGATCTATCATACCTATCCTCTCTAAAATCCTGTTCACCTCCTTAACTTCTTTCTTGTTTATTTTGAGGTTGGATTTATCAATTTCAGATAGGGGGAGATTAAGGTCTCCCACTAGTATAGTTTTGCTATCTATTTCTTCCTCTAATTCCTTTACCTTTACCTCTAGGAATTTGGATGCTACACCACTTGGTGCATATATGTTAAGTAGTGATTTTGCTTCATTCCCGATGGTGCCTTTTAACAGGATATAGTTTCCTTCCTTATCTCTTTTAATTAGGTCAATTTTTGCATTTGCTTTATCTGAGATAAGAATTGCTACCCCTGCTCTTTTTACTTTAGCTGAGGCATGATATATTTTACTCCAACCTTTTACCTTTACCTTGTGTGTATCCCTCTGTTTCAGATGTGTTTCTTGTAAACAGCATATTGTAGTATTATGATTTCTAATCTATTCTGTTATCCGTCTCTGTTTTATAGGAGAGTTCATTCCATTCACATTTACAGTTATGATTATCTGTTTCTTTCCCCTCATCCTATTCCTGCCCCTGTTAATGTTCATATTTTCCCTCCCTTCTCCCTTCCCCCCCTTAATAGTGTTCCTTTTGACCACTGCCTCCCTCAGTGTTCCCTTTTCGGCCCCCCTCCCTTTTCCTCCCCTTTTCCCCTTACTTCTTCCCTCCCTACAAACCACTCCCATCCCCCTTTTGTAACCCTTTACCCTTCCTACTGCCTGTAGGGTATTGTTATACTTAATGAAGTATGCTATTTTTTTCTTCGCATCAAGAATGACAGGAACAAATCTCATTCGAAGCTCTTCTCCCTCCCCTCTTTCCCTCTAAAATGATTCTTTTTGCATTCCTTCTCTGTAGCATCCTATGCTTAACTGGTTGTTATTCCCTCCTTGTACCAGAACCAATGAGGGAAAATCTCATATGCTTCCCAACACCCTACCTTTTTTTCCTCTGCTATACAGTTTTTATGCCTCTATGAGTGGCATAATTTACCCTTTTCCACTTCACCCAGTCCCTTTGTAGCCCTTAACAAGATTTTTTTAAAAAATCGTCATTTTGTGTATTTTATACTCATACCCTCTACTTGTCTATAACCAGTTTGCTCTTATCAAATAGTAGGGTGTGTGTGTGTGTTCTCCTTGTTTACCTTTCTAGGTCACTGTTGCATCTCGTAATTGGAGGTTGAATTTTCCATTGAGTTCTGGCTTTTTTATCAAGAAGGTCTGGAACTCTGTTATATCATTGAATGACCATCTCTTTGCCTGGAAGAATATGCTCAGTCTCGCTGGGTATGTGATCCTTGGTTGTAATCTGAGTTCTTTTGCCTTCCTGAAAATTGTATTCCACTGCCTCCGATTTTTCAGTATAGAGGCTGACAAATCCTGTGCAATCCTCACTGTGGACCCTTGATATTTGAATTGTTTCTTTCTGGCCACTTGAAGTATTTTCTCTTTTATCTGGTAGTTCTGGAGTTTGGCCATAACATTTTGAGGACTTTTCCATTTGGGATCTCTTTCAGCAGGTGTCTGGTGGATTCTGTCGATTTCTATTTTCCCCTCAGGTTCTAGTATCTCAGGGCAGTTTTCCTTAACGAGCTCTTAGAGAATGTTGTCCAGGCTCATTTTTACATCATAATTTTCTGGTAGGCCTATGATTCTCAGATTATCTCTCCTGGATCTGTTTTCCAGGTCAGTTATTTTTTTCTTTGAGGTATTTTACCTCTTTTTCTAATTTTTCATTTTTGTTGTTTTGCTTGGCTAATTCTTGGTTCCTCATAGAGTAATTTGTTTCCATTTGTTTAATTCTGGTTTTTAGCAAATCATTTTCCTTGGTTAATTTTTGAAGCTCCTTTTCCATATCATACACTTTTCTTTTTAGAGAGATGTTTTCCTCATTATAATGTTTTTCAAATTCTGCTATTTTTGTTTTGAGAGAATTATTCATTTTGTCTTATATCTCTCTCATCTTGTTTTCAAAGTTCCTTTTGATCTCATCTAGGAGAGCCTTCTGTGCTTGGGATCCATTCCCTGTTGAAGTTTCAGCTGTGGGTGTGGAGTCCACATTGTCTCCCTCTGAGGTTGGTTCCTCCCTCTGAGGATAGTAGGACTCCAGAGTCTTTGTCTTTGTAGTCTGCTTTCTACCCATTTTGAGGCAGGGTCCTAACCACACCCTTCCTCTAGGATCCCAAGCCTTTACTGTAGAGGGTTTTGCCCTGGGCAATAGTTACTATATTTTCAGGGTGGGGGGGGTTGGAGCAAGTGGGGTTCACTCTGTCATCCTTGTCTTTGAAGGTCCTGAAAGGGGCTTTTTTAAAAAAAGATTTCTGGGCTATGAAGTGGTAGCCCCAGGAGTGTTTGCTGTCCAGGACAAGGGCCCCTGTATTTGCTTCTTACCTTGCTCTTTCCAGTCCCAGCCCTTTGATGATAGGCCTGGTAGTGGACCTTGTGGTTGGTGGGAAGACTTGCCCTCCGAGTTGATCAGGCCCCTTCCAGGCCTGAGTCTGCAGGCTGCGCCACGCCTTCCCAGCCTGCATCCCAAGAACAATGATTTTCGACTAGGAAATAAAGTTCCAAAGTACTTAAAGGGAAATAAAAAACTGAGGAGGTGGAATGAGAAAATCTAGTCACTTCAAGTCACCAAACTCTGCAAAACATATCCCAGAGTATAGAAATTATTTACAGATGTGGTGGCTGGGTTAATGATCTTTGTCAATTTACTGTTATCCAAGGATTTCTATGGAGAGGAGAAATGAAGCACACACACTGGAAATTGGTGTTTACTTTTAAGTCACTTTTTTGTGGATTTTTGTTTTGTAGAACATTGTTGTCTTTTCAATTCTCTTGAATTAAATTGGATTTTTTTTAATTTTCATTCACTCCCTTGGCATATCTTAGAAATTCACTAAAATGCTTTTTAAATGATGTTAGCTACAGGTACCATTTTCTATGTGTTTAGTCAAGCCTACTTTTCAAAGTTCACCTTTTTATTGCCATTAATATTTTCTCACAAAATCCACCAAGTGAAGATTAAATAATGTAAATCCATTAGAATCAATTTCAATAATTCCCCCCTGGTGTGCACCAAAGCCTTTATTTTTGAATTAAAAAAAAAAAAAATTTAAAAAATATGTGTGTGTGTGTGTGTGTGTGTTTGTATATGTATATATCTTCATTTAAAAAGCATTTCTTAACATACAGAAATATA
>NW_027186349.1:15782729-15789305 GCF_028583685.1 Petaurus breviceps papuanus
TATGTGTGTGTGTGTGTGTGTGTGTATGTATATGTATATGTATATATATATATATATTCCTGACATACAGAAGTAAAGTTTCTGATTAATACTCTTTAGGGTTTGTTAACTTACTGATGAGAAAGTCTTATTCAAGATTAATTTTTCTCTATCCTTTGCTATTTTACAGCTTAGAAATATTTCACAGAGAAGTGCTTAATAAGTACTTACTGATTCACTGAATGATTTCGAGTTTGACTTGAAGAATGAAGTATAGAAACATTTGTGGATTGAATTTGTGGGTCCCAGAGATAGTCATCACAGAATTTTTTTTTCATAATTTGTATTAGATATTGGCTTTTAAGCTATGGTTATTTTTATGATGGTGTTTGTTCATCCTCATCATCACAAAGTATATTGATCAAGTGTCTATTAAATGATACAGCTTTGATATTTGAGTGAAACTGAATTCCACAATGGTACCATTAAGTGATGCTGCTTTTGATATGTGAGAGATGAAATCAAATCATTCAATCCTTTGAGAAGAACCTGTTAGCATCTATACATTTAGTAGTATTTAAAATTTTGTCTTTCAAAAAAATTTACATAATACCTATTGAGATTCAGAGAGCTAGAGTATATGAATAAAAAAATAGCCAAACCAATAATATCATTTGCATAATATTTAATTAGCTGATTTAATTAATTCATTTTAGAGCCTACTGTAGAAGAAAAAAAGATTTTGACAAAATACAGCACCCATTACTATTTAAAAACACTAAATAGCAAAGGTAAAAATGGAGTTTTCCTTAAAATGATAAGCAGCATCTATCTAAATTCTAAAACCATCTGTAAGCATTGTAGGTAATGTGGATAAGGTAGAAGCATTCCCAATAATAACAAGGGTGAAAAGATGTTCATTATCATCAATTATTCAAAGTTTTATATACATTATATATATACATACATATATGTATACTTTAGAAATAAGAGAGGAAAAAGAAATTTAAAGAATTAAAATATAAAATAGATGAAAAAACAAAACTATCATTTTGTGCAGATGATGTGATGGTAAACTTAGAGGATTCAAGAAAATCAAATGAAACATCTATATGAAATAATTAACAAATTTACCAAAGCTGTACTATGTAAAATAAACCCACACAAATCATCAGCATTTCTATATATTACTGAAAAAGCCCATCGGTAAGAGATAAAAAGAGAAATCCAATTCAAGAGAATTGTAGACAATATAAAAGGTTTGGGAATCTACCTGTCAAGTCAAAACCAGGAATCATAGGAAGACAATTACAAAATACTTTTCACACACAAAAACGTCAGATCTAAGTAATTGGCTAATATGACAGAAAAGGAAAGTGATAAATGTTGGAGATGTGGGAAAGTTGAAAAACGAATGCATTGTTGGTAGAGGTAATTGAGAAAAACTTCCTGTAGGGTAATTTAGAACTATAACCAAAGGGCAAACAAAATACGCACACATTTTGATCCAGCAATACCACTACTAGGACTATACACTAACGGATTATGAAAGAGTGAAAAGAACCCACATATACATATATATTTATAGCAGTTCCTTTTTTGTGGTGGCAAAGAATTGGAAGTTGAAGGGATGCCCATCAACTGGGAAATGTCTGAAAAAATTGAAGTGTGTGAATGTAATGGAATGCTGTTGTTCTTTAAGAAATTCTGTGTAGGCAGATTTCAGAAAAAAAAAAACTGGGAAGATTTATCTGCATTGATGATGAGTTGCTTGAGCAGAACCAGGAGAACACTGTGCATAGAAATAGCTACTTTGTGTGATGACAAGCTTTCCTAGATTTAGCTCTTCTCAGCACTGCAGGGATCTTAGACAATTCCAAAAGACTCATAAAGGAAAATTCTATCCACATCCAGAAATAACTATGGAATCTGAATGAAGATAGAAGTATACTATTTTCTCTCTCTTTTTTCTTTCTCATGTGTTTTTTTTTTTCATTTTGTTCTGATTCTTCTTTTATAACCTGACTAGTGAGGAAATATGGTTAGTATGATCCCTCATGTATTACCTATATCACATTGTTTGCTGTATTCAAAAGGGGGGAAGGGAGGAAGAGAAGGAGAAAGAACATTTGGAACTCAACATATTAAAAAAATGAATGTTGAAATCATCTTTACACGTAAGTGGAAAAAATAAAAATACTATTAAGTGGGGAAAAAAATAAAAATGGGAAAAAAGAACTTCCTCTAGAGTAGTGCTTCTAAAACAACCCCGTATGGGGTAATATAACTTAATGTGGATGTTGTAAAAAATTGTGATCAGTAAAAGGTTTCTGAACATTTAATTACCAAAATTTAATTCAAAATCAAATGTCTCATGAGCCCGAGGTCTTTCTAGCAGCACTTGCCTGTGTCACAACATGGGGCTTCATTACAGCCTTTGTCTTGAACACATAATATGAACATTTTGCACTTCTGTAATGGGAATGTAAATTTTAAACATCTTCCTTGCCCCTAGGCTAAATTGCACCTGGAGCCTGGGGTGGGAGGCTTGTTTTTCAGTAGATACTTTTTGATTGGCCAGTGGGTCAATAATGTTGTTACATTCTCTGAGCCAGGAGAAGGCTATATAAGCCCTCATGTGTAGCTTTGTTTTGGGGCTCACTTTGAGAAGTGTTTTGTGATTTGATCTGGATTATGGGAAGCCGTTGTTGAGAGCCCCCCCTCGGCTTTGAAAAACCCAGATGTTGATTTGGTATGGATGTAATGGTTGGACAGTTTGGAAATCTGTCTACTTGATCTGTTTCTCTGTCTTGATAATTCTATCTGTATATTCTGAAGTTCGGGGTGCTGACCTTTTCCCCCTGAATTAGGTAAACAATACATAAATTTGACTGATTAAAGTAAGGTGGTTAACCCTTTTTGAGTTGCTTTCCTTTAACAAAGCAGATCTAAGAACCTGTGTTGGCAGCCACCCTAGGAATGCTGGGTGCTTGCTGCTACAACTTCATATGCATCATGCCATGCAAGAACAAGGAACACTCCCAAAAGTACCTTGGCTCAGATTTGGGATTATTGTTTATTATGAATTGCAACATTTTTTGTACATACTTTTCTGCTGTTACAGAAGCATAATAGTTTAATCATGGAAAATAAAGACTTCAAATATTTTCCTACCATCATTCCTTAGCATGTAAGTATCAAATTAGTATATCTGTCAATTGTACTATTTGAGAATGTTTAATTTTAAAAATCAATGTTATCTCCTTTTATAGAAACATGTGTTTAATTGCAGCAAATAAAGACAAAAAATATTTAACTCTATTTTTCAACCATCACTGCTGTATGTGTATGTATTTGTAAACATAATTTTTAAAAAAAATAAGCACAAAGAAATTTGATTTTATAAAGTAAATCTACTATTTCTGCGAGGAATTATTAGCAATATTTATTTATATTTTAGGACAAAATATTTTTGGTTATGCATAAGTGGCTAAATTTACACAGAAGTGGTAAAAATACTGATGACAATGAGCCAGAATTTTAGCTCCCAGGTTGTGGTACATCTAAATTGATGAGAAAAAAGAAAATATGTCAAATCATTTGTGCAATATGGATTTACTTCTCATAGTAATGATGGTGTGGAAAAGCCACTTTGCTTAATTTTAATGAAGTTTTGACTATAGAAGTGGATGAAACCAGTCATACCAAAATGACATCTATTTACCAAGCATGCAACACACTATGAAATTAACCAAAGGAATAATTTGAAAAACTTTTAAGTCTTCAAGTAAAGAATAACAATGTTGTGAGAAATTTGTTACTGGCAATGAAAAGTATTGACTTGAATCTCCCCTAACTTTCTATTATTTGCAAAAACTAACAAAGCTCTACATGATAGGAGAATATCTCATGTTACCTTCTGCAATTAAAATTTCAGAACAGTATGCAGATTAAATTCATAAAGTTCTTCTATCAGATGATACTGTTTCCAGAGAATATCTGAAATTAATAATGGCCAATTTCAGCAATGTATTACCAGGCTTAAGGGGAAACAAAAGATTGAAATTCACTTAGATGAAAAACTCATATTTCTAATATGGAAGAGCTGTTACTTTATGTATAATATGTTTATGAAGGAAACATACATTAGGAATTGTTGTTCTGTCACCCTTTGGAAGGGCACATAAGATGTGAAGATATATATTATAATGGACACATATGTATGTATTTGTGTGTGTATAAATTTTATGAATTTTTCACAAATGAAGTTTTCCAATGGAAAAAAAAATGTTTTGGAGTCCTTACAGGTCCTGCTAGAGCAATGATGAGCAAGAACATTGGATTTGTAGCAAAAGTTAAAGCTGACGGAAATGTATCTATCACATTTATTCACTGCATGATCCATTGGGAGGCATTCATAGCCAAAAAAGAAAAATCACCAGAATTAGATGTGCTTTGTGATACTATCAAAATCATTAATTTCATTTAAAACTGTGCTGTGAACAATTGTTTGTTTTCAAATCTTTGCAAAGGCATGGGCTCTGACTACAAAAGCTTATTACTTCATGTAGAGGTAAGGTAGCACAGATTATTGAAACTGAAATGTGAAGTTGTTGTATTTCTGACTGAGCTGAAATCCAATTTTGTTAATATTTTTCCTATAATGACTTATGACCTTCAAAACTGTGCTATTTGTTGGTTATTTAAAACAAAACAATGATATAAATATGTTGCTTCAAAGAAAAAAAATGTAAAATATTAATGTTAAAATGACAAACTTGAAACTTTAACTAAAAGAGTTAGCATGTGGAAGAATAGGGTGGAAAATTGTTCTTTGAAATGTTTCCAGCTACAGATGATTTCATATTTGAAAATAACCTTCCCAAAGATTTAATTATAAGAGTTACAATTGATCATCTGAAGTGCCCAAAGACCCATTTTCAGAAACATTTCCATTCAAATTTTAATTCTAAAACCTAAGTTGGGTTTATAAACCATCCTCAGTTGAATTAAAAAATGTAAGTCATCTGTCGCTAAAGTTCAAGAAGAATTTGGTAAGTTATCAAGCAACATATATTTAATATACATGTGTTTCCTAAAAAGTAAGTTTTCTAAAAAAAAAATTAAATGAATTTTGGCTTTGCGTTAGAACTTAAGTTCCAAATATTTCTGTAAAGGCCCTAAACATACTTCTTCCATTGTGTACTGTGTGTTTATGCAAAGCAGTGTTTTCAGCATTGATGATTATAAAATCAAAATACCCATCAACTCTGAAAAACAAGGTATAATTCTTTATATAAAACAAATATTAATCTTATTAGTATGTAAATTTGCTTTCATCTTTAATAAAAGTTAAAAATTTATGTGTGCAAAGAATTGCTTTAAAATAAATCTCAATTATTATTGGTAATGTTTTTTGGTTACAGATTCATATACCTATATATCTAGGGCCACATAGAAATTTCTTGGGTCAAGAGGGACTGGAAGTGGAATAAGTTTAAGAAGCAATGCTCTAGAGTTATCCAATACTCATTCATTCTGCTCTAGTAGTGACTCTGAGATCTCAGTTTCTATATTGGCAGAACATAAACTAAGGTATGCTATGTTAAGTTACATAATCTTCTACTTGAGACATTATCATTAGGTCCTATAACACCAGGATCTTTCATTTCTAGAGAGAAGTGGCACTAAATGACATCTAGTATGGCACCATATTATTTACAGATGAAAGATAATATTTCCACTGTGTGAAGATGAGTCTATATATATATTTTTTTCAGATATCATTGTTAAAGGATTTTCTAAATGGTATTTTTTGACTTAAAGAAACTCATAAAACCATCTATTATCATGTAAAAGTTTCAAACATTAACAGAAAGATTTTACATAGAAGTAAAATGAGTTCTCATATTTTGAAACAAATCATTTAATTAAGAGAAAAAAGATGACTGGGCCAACATTTGTATTTAATTTTTTTTTTTTTTTTGCTTTTTGGTAGGGCAATTGGGGTTAAGTGACTTGCCCAAGGTCACACGGCTAGTTTTTGTGCTAAGTGTCTGAGGTTAGATTTGAACTCATGTCCTCCTGAATCAAGGGCCAGTGCTCTCTATTCACTGCACTACCTTCAGCTGCTCCCAACATTTGGATTTTAGATAATATTAAAATCCATGTGTCTATATTGACCAGCAGTCCTCTTGATCAGATATTGACTATGTTATTTTGCATTATTTGTGCTTTTTATAATTCCTCCTTTCTTATACTTTCCTCTTTTGCCTGATTTCTTAAGGGCATGGATAGAAGACTATGTTAAACAAATCAATTTATTTTGTCTTTTATGACCAATCTTGTAGAGAACTATTGAAGCAGCATAGACAACTGAAAGTTAAAGAGAATTGTCACAATCCTTATTTTAACTGAAAGTTTCTCTCTTTTCTTATATGGTATTTCCACATCCCATCAAATCCCAAAGGCATTTATTAGGTTTCTCATATTTCTAGCTTTAGAAACTCTTCAAATGACCAACTTCTTATATAACATATCTTTGTGAATTTTATATATATATATATATATATATATATATATATATATATATATATA
>NW_027186349.1:15789315-15800130 GCF_028583685.1 Petaurus breviceps papuanus
TATATATATATATATATATATATATATATATATATATATATATATACATAGGAATTTACAGAAGAAAAACATCTCAGATGTCAAGAAACTTAATTTCATTTTACAGGTTTGTAATGGCAAGCATAGAAGTCATTCACACCTTGTTTCAGCTATTGAATTAACACCTTGTTTCACTTCAAGTTTCTTTCAACCTCCATCAAGTCTGTTAAGAAACAGAATGTGTGAACCCCACAACTAGTGAACCCTAGAACTTGTTAAATCCTGGGGAGAAATTAATGACCATATATAAGGAGAATCCTAGGACTTGAGGCAGAACTGAACTGAGAAGATGACTCTTGTTGTGGCAGAGTCAACAAGGAGAACATTTGTGGTATACCAGCACTCTGTTTGTCTTCTCCGTCTATGTTGATATTTGTTTGTGAAACTTTGCACAGAAGCCCTATGACCTTACTGGAATCCCTGAACTAGGATTTCCTGGTTGTATGTTTACAGAAGTCCTGGAGGAGGGTTCTGGAGGCCCTGGGACTTTACTGATGATTTGTCCTGACCTCTTGGACCTTGTTTGTGGGTCTGTGTTGATATCTATGTTGATGATTTGTGTTGAGCTCTTAGACCTTGTTGGTGGGTCTGAGTTGATTTCATAGGCAGATAGTGAATTGGTGATGGTGCCAGCAATGTTTATGAATATTACTGTGGTTCTGTTAATCTTTGTCTTCCCAGAAACAGGAAATGTGAAGGACTTGAGGTGGAATAGAAAGTGTGAACTTCAATATGGAACAGGAACTGAATGAAGAACTGGACAAGGAGCTGGACAAGGAACCAGGAGCTGCCCGCCTTTGGAGCTAGGACCATGGAAGAGGAACATGGAAGCTGAGAGCCGGCATCAAGTTAATTTGAAAGAAAACTTTACTTGGGTACTGCGTACTGACTGAGAAGATTAGATTTACTGTGATCTAGGGGTGGAGAACTTTTACTTTTACACTTTGTGAATTAATTCAGGATTTTGTGATTGACTAAATGATTGTACTTTGTTGAAAACGATGTGGCCATTTTAGTGATAAGTTGTTGAGTTGTGACATGGTGAATGCTGCATTTTGATATTCTGTGATAAGTTGTAATATTGTGAATGCTGTATCTTGATTTTCTGTTAATGCTTTGCTTTGATTTGTTATTGAATAAACAGAGAGTTCACTATACTGTGCAATCAGAATGTTGAAAAGCAGTCCTCTGGAAAGCTGCTGGTGCATGGCTTTACAAAGTCTCATAAAGAGATAAAAAAATCTAAGATCTTGAGATATAAAGACTCCATTAATATATAATTAGTGAAAGAACTGAGAGCAAAATAAAGATCTCTTGATTCATAGGTTAACATACTTTCCACTACATTAAGCTTCATTTAAAAAATATTGTATTACTGGTAACATATGACTAAAATAAAGTATTTAACACTAGTTTGACTGTCAGAGATAGATAATAGAACATGGGAATGCTAAACATGAACAAGGATTAGTCAGACATTGTTCCAGTATCTTTACTTTGAAGATCAAACATTTATAATTTTAATAATGTTTTAGAACCCATAAGACCGTTATAATGCACTGAATTAATTTTAGGAATGAAAAAAAACAGACCTAGAGATATTAGGTTATGTGACCAAAGTCACAACTAAACAGTGGCTGAATTAAGCATAATATTTAGGTCTTTTCACTTTCAGTACAGTGAGATACATCCTTTGGCTCTCAATATCTTATTAATGAACACTTGCAAAACCAATGGGCAGTGTAGTAAGGGAGACAGAATGCGTTGTGGCATGGTAAATATCATATGTATGTAGCTCATTTAACTATATTGCATTCATATGAGGCAACAATCTCTTAGATAAATGTTGCAGTACAGGGAATAAATAAGTTGTGAACTTACTGATTTAGGAGGCAATATATGTTAACTTGATCATAAACCTTGGGACAAAGGTGAAGAGTAAAGGGTTGGAGAAAGGATGTTTTTTTTTTCTTCTCTGACTCCATGTAATAATTGATTTTGTCACTTTTATTTATGTCTTTTTTCCCAGCTCTCCAGGGCAGCAGAAAGAGAACTGTTTTACTATTTTAACATTCATGCCAGTATAATAATTTGATAGGAAAGAAAAAAAAACAAAATGCTAGGTCATAGTTGGAACAAGATGGAGGATGAAATATTTTCTCTGATTCTCACAACTACTCTAAGCTCTCTGAAACAGAAATTATTCACCACATATAAAACCACTTCAGCTATTTCCATGTTCTAGGATATCCAGATTAAAAAAGAAAGGGTTAAAAGAAGGGAAAAAAATGACACAATTTCCCTACCTAATTAACCTCTTGCAGTGAAGCTGCACTAGCATGCTCAAGAACATAACACAGGCTTACAACAAAGCTATCAACACTCCCTATACTATGATAGATTGTCCACCTTTTCAGTGGCTTAAGCTACAGAAATTTGGGCAAAAAAACCAGCCAGAACCACTACAAATTTGCAGGAGCCACAGCCTGCAAATGGGCCACAACCCTTTAGCAACAGCGCTACAAAGCTCCAAATTGGCAATACCAGGTCAAATAACTGTAGAAGAGAGGGGATAGGGCAGGAAAAAGGACAATGCACTGTGTGTGTGTATGTGTGTGTGTGTGTGGGGGGGTCAACTGGGGGGAGTGGCCAAGTATTCCACTAGGCCTGAGAAAGGAACATACTATCTAGCTGGGGCCAATTCTGACCATCCAAAGTTACTTGGGGCAGAGACTTAAGCTAATGAACCATGAATTGCCCAATGTGGGAGGAAGCTGAGACATATTCAGAGACATCTCCAAGACAATTGCAACTAGAGGTAATGGATTCAGAAAGCAAATGATAGCTGAAAATGGGTGTGAACAGAGTGATTGAGATTGCCAAAAATGTCAGGAAGAAGAAAAGAAGCAGATATATGAAAGTTGAATATCAATTCTCTAAAAAAGAAGAAAATGGGATGTATCAAAGATGGTAGAATGAAAGCTGGAACTTCCTTGATCTTTCCCATGAAGCCCTCCAAATGCCTGTAAAAAATGTCAAAAAAAATTTCTAGAGAAGCAGAAACCACAAAATGAAAGAGTGAAGCAAATTTCTAACCTAAGACAACCTGGAAGGTCAACAGGAAAGTTCTACTGCATTGGGCTGCAAGAGGAGTAGAGTCCAAAGTGGGCCCTGCCAACACAGACTGGTAACTAGCAACACCTTGAGTAGGCCACAGGGAACTGAATCACTGACATCTGTGGCAGGTTCCAGACTTCCCAAGCCACAAACATCAAAGACAACATTGGTCAGTGGGAAAGATCTGTCCAGACCTGAGAGCAGAGTGTGGTCTGGCCCCAGCCCTAGTTCCATCCCTAGAGTTGTGGTGGCAGTAAAGGAAGCAGTAGAAGCAGCAGTTGCTTCCAGAACTCTCAGCTCACAGAGGGTGGGGTGAAACAAGGATGCCCATTGTCACCACTATTACTCAGTATTATTTTAGAAGTGTTAGGATTAGCAATGAGAAGAAAAATAAATTAAAGGAATTATAAAAGGTTATGAGGAGACAAAGCTATCATTCTTTGCAGATATAATGGTATACTTATAGAATTCTAGACAATCAGCTAGAAAACTACTTGAAGCAATTGAAAACTTGGGGCATATAAAGTAAACCCACATAAATCATCAGCATGCCTATATTTTACCAACAAAGCTGAGCAGCAAGAGGAAGTAAGAAAAGTTTCATTAAAAATATTTGTAGATGATATAAAATATTTGAAAGCCTACCTGCCAAAACAAACCCAGAAGTTATATGAATACAATTACAAAACACTTTTCCCCAAAATAAAGTCAGATTTAAACAACTACAAAAAATATCAGTTGCACATGCTTAGGCATAGCTAATAGAGTAAAGATGATAATTCTACCTAAATTAATTTATTTATTCAATCACATACCAATCTATCAAAAACTATTTCATAAAGCTAGAAAAAAATATTAATAAAAATCATCTGGAAGAACAAAAAGTACAGAATATCAAGGGAATTAATTTTCTACTACTAAAACTCAGGTTCTCCTCCTTATGAATGCCATAGAGATGTTGGCTCCAGGCTGAATGAGTTTGCTCAGGATTCAGCTGCCATGGCTAAACTTTGCAATGATAGGGTTTCTTTATTTTTGCTCTAAAAGATTTTTGCTCTTGCAGGATTGTGGCCAAGATGACAACTGAGTCCTGAGCAAACTTCTTCACTTGTGAATTCATGAAGGAGAAGGGGCTCTGGGCACAGATCCAGAGTCAAGTGGAGTAATTACTAACACTTGCAGGTGCAAGAGATCATGGTGCCTTTCTGAGAAGAGTTCTGAGTACAGAACAAAAGAACAGAATGCCCAGAGTAACATCATTTCTTGTAGCATTAAAAACTTGCAGACCCCCAGAATTAATTCTGAAAACAGCAGCACAAAAAAAAAGAGTGAAGCATAGTAGAGTGACTCACCACACTTAGGTGAGCAGTGCCCAACATTAACATAAAATCCAAATCAAAGAAATAAACTGGGGAAAATGAGAAAACAGCAACACAATCACAAAAAGAACGACCATTAAAAGCTGCTAAAATGGTAGGGAAGATGAAAATATAAACTTAGAGGAAAACACCAATACGAAAACATCTAAAAGCAAAGCTCCAAAGAAAAATACTAATTGGATCAAAGGCCAGAAATAATTCCCAGAGGAGTTAAAGAAAAAAAATGAATGGTAAAGGAAAAATTGGGAAAAGAAATGATAGTGGTGTAATATCAAAAGATAATTAACAACTTGATAAAAAAGGAACAAAAATTACTGAAGAATGTAGTATTTGTAAAAACAGAATCGAATAAATGGTGAAAGAAACACAGAGACATGCCAAAAAAATCACCAAAAAAGAGACTACCTTGCAAATGGAAAAGGAGGAAAAAAAATCACTGAGAAAATAATTCTTTAAAAATTAGAATTGGCCAGTTCATAGGTTGAAACTACAAAAAAGTGAAACAAAGCCAAAAGATTGAAAAGTATAAGAAAATGTGAAATATCAAATTTGAAAAAAAAATAACTGACCTGTAAAATGGATTCATGAGATATAACCTCGGAATCATTGAACTATCTGAAAGCCACAATAAAAAAGAACCTAGACATAATATTTAAAGAAATTTCAAGGAAAAACTGACATGATATCTTAGATCCAATGGGTAAAATAGAATTGGGGAAAAAAAAACAAACAAAGCATACATCATCTCCTGAAAGAGATGCTAAAATGAAAACTTCCAGGAATATTATAGCAAAATTATAGATCCCCAAGTTCAAGCAGAAAATTTTGCAAGTAATAAACATTTCAAATATCATTGAACCACAATCAGGATCACGCAAGATTTTAGCAGTTCCTTGGGATTTTTTAAGTTTATATTTATTTGTTCATTTATTTTTAGTTTTCACCATTGACTTTTATAAGATTTTGAGTTCTAAAATTTCCCCTTCCTCTCCTCCTCCTTCTGCAAGTTAGCTTGCAATCTGATATAGGCTATACATAGACAATATCAAACGTAGTTCCACATTAGTCATGTTGTGAAAGAAGAATTAGAACAAAAGGAGAAAACCACAAGAAATTTTAAAAAAGAGAGAGAAAAAATAGCATGTTTCAATCTGCATTCAGACTCCATAGTTATTTCTCTCGAGAAAGATATCATTTTCCATCATGAGTCTTTTGGAATTTTCTTAGATCATTGTACTGCTGAGAAGAGCCAGGTCTATCAAAGTTGGTCATTGCACAAAGTAGCTGTTATTTTCTCAAATATTCTTCTTGTTCTATTTACTTTCCTCAGGATCAGTCCATGCAAGTCTTTCCTGTTTTTTTTTTTTCTGAAATATGCCTGATTGTTATTATTATTATTATTTTGCTTTTTGGAAGGCAATTGGGGCTGTGACTTGCCCAATAGCACATGGCTAGTTAGTGTTAAGTGTCTGAGGCCAGATTTCAAATCAGGTTCTTCTGATTCCAGGGCCGGTGCTCTATTCACTGTGCCACCTAGCTCCCCCTATGCTCATTATTTCTGATGGCAAAATAGTACTGCATTACATTCATACACCACAACTTGTTTGGCTATTCTTCACTTGATGGGCATTCCTTCAATTTCCAATTCTCCCCTCCCACACACAAAAAAGAGACACTACAAATATTTTTGTACATGTGGGCACTTTTCCCTTTATCATTATCTCTTTGGGATATAGACAAAATCATGGTATTGTTTTATCAAAGGGTATGCCCGGTTTCAAATACCTTTGGGAATGGTTCCAACTTACTTTCCGCAATGTTTTTTTTTTTTTTGCACCAAAAACTCCACCAACAATGCACTAGTGTTCCAATTTTCCAACGTCTTGTCCAACATTTATCATTTTCCATTTTTCCTCTTGTTAACCCATCTGGTACCTATGAGTCAGTACCTCTGAGCTGCTTTAATTAACATTTCTCTAATCAATAGTGATTTAGAATATTTTTTCATATGACTACAGATAGCTTTAATTTCTTCATCTAAAAACTGCCTGCTCATATCCTTTGGTCATTTATCAATTGGGAATGACTTGTAGTGGTATAAATATGACCCATTTCTCTATCTCTCTCTTTTTTAAAAGAGATTTTATCAGAGGAAATGCCTTCAAAACTTATTTCCAGGTTTTCTGCTTCCCTTCTAATCTTTGTTGCATTCACTTTGTTTTCAGTAGCTCCCATGATAAAGGAGCAGAGGGCTTGGAACATGATATTCCAGAACAAAAAAATGACCAAAGATTACATTCACTAATAACCTACCCAGAAAAACTGAATATAATATTTCAGGGAGAACACGGACAATGAATGCAATAGAGGATTTCAAATAATTTTTGGTAAGATAACCAGAACTGAATAGAAAATTTGATATTCAAACAGAAATCTCAAGGGAATAAGAAGAAGGTTAATATGAATCAATAATTGTAAGGCACTCAATTGAGGTAAACTTATTTACATTCCTTTGTGGAAAGATAATAATGTAACTTTTAAGAACATTATTATAATGACAGTTAGGAATCTAAGTGAACAGAGGGCATGGGACTGATTATTTTGGAATGATCTCAAAAATATGTAGGGGTTAGAAAGGGGGATGTTATTTGAAAAAAAAGGAGAGGGAGAATGCTGAAATTTTACTCACATTAAAAAGATGCGCAAGGAAGAGCTATTTAGCGAGTTTGAAAAGGGGAGTGAGAGGCAATAGTGTAACTTCACACTCCTTAGAATTGGCTAAAAGATGTAAGATAGAGGCCTCAGGGGACTGAATGATGGCAGCTATGATGGTTTACACACTTTTCAACACACAAACAACAAAAAAAATTTAGAAGGTTACTAGGAAAGGTCTGTTAGACCAAAGAGAGAGAGATCAATCCAGGATGCAGCCCCAGGGCAGCAGAGGCATAGGTGCCAGAGGCAGCAGCAACACAGACTTCTTCCAAAGCTCCCTACCCATAATGTGGGCATTAAGTAGCTGACCAGAGGGAGATTGCAGGGATCTCTTTGCTTACTCTGAGACAGGATTCTCTTGCTTGACCAGTGCCTGGATCTGGTACTTAGTCCTGGGTGGTGGTGCTGGGACAGGGAGGAGGTGGACGTGGCAGATTTTGTGACTGAGATGGAGAGGAAATCCACCTCACATTTCCAAAGCAGGAAAGACTACTTGAGGACACTCATAGACCAGGGTTCAGATCAGGAGAGGAGTAAACACCTCTCCTTTGATCAAACAACCTTGGAAGAACTGAAAATTTACAGGTCCCTAAAAATATCTCTGAAAACAGTTGCACAAAACCCATGAAGCTTGGGACAGTATACCCTACACAATGGAAAAAAAATACCTTAACAATGACTCAAAAGTCAAATAATTGACTAGGGAAATGAGTAAACAGTTTTAAAAAATCAGACTATAGAATCTTACTTTAGTTACAAGGAAGATCAAAACATAAAACCTGAAGAAGACAACAAATTCAAAGCTCCTACATCCAAAGTCTCCAAGAAAAATATGAATTGGTCACAGACCATGCACAAGCTCAAACATGATTTTGAAAATCAAGTGAGAGAAGTAGAGGAAAAATTGGGTAGAGACATGAGAACTATGCCCGAAAGTCATGAAAAATGAGTCAACAGCTTGTAAAGGAGACAAAAATGAAGAAAACAGTACCTTAAAAACAGATTAAGCCAAATGGCAAAAGAGGTTAAAAAACAAGTGAGGAGAAGAACAACTTAAAAAACAGAATTGGTCTAATGGAAATGGAGGTCCAAAAGCTCACTAAAAAATAATTATTCCTTCAAAACTAGAATGCAGTAAATGGAAGCTTATAACTTTATGAGAAAGCAAGAAAGAATAAAACAAAATTAAAATAATTTAAAAATAGAAGACAATGTGAAATATCTCATTGGAAAAACCACCTGGAAATAGATCCAAGAGAGATAATTTTAAAATTAGTGGACTACCTGAAAACCAAAATGAAAAAAAAGAGCCTAGACAACATCTTCCAAGACATTAGCAAGGAAAACTACCCTGATGTTCTAGAACCATAGGGCACAATAGAAATAGAAAGAATTTACCATTCACCTCATGAAACACATCCTCCAACAAAAACTGTGATTAATATTGTAGGCAAATTCCAGAGTTCCCAGGTCAAGAAGAAAATATTGCAAGCATCTAGAAAGAGGCAATTCAAATATTGTGGAAACACAATCAGGATAACATGAAATTTAGCAGCTTTTACCTTAAGGGATCAGAGGGCTTGGAATATGATATTCTAGTGATCAAAAGAGTAGAAGTGAAAACAAGAATCACCTACCCAAGAAGACTGAACGTAATCCTTCAGGGAAAAAAAAATAAACTTCAATGAAAGAGAGGTCTTTCAAGTGTCCTCTCTGAAAAGAGCAGAGTTGAATTTAAAAAAAATGACTTTCAGGGCAGCTAGGTGGGGCAGTGAATAGAGCATTACCACTGGAGTCAGGTGGACCTGAGTTTAAACCTGACCTCAGACACTTGACACACACACTAGCTGTGTAGCCTTAGGCAAGTCATTTAACCCCAAATTGCCTTGCCTTTCCCCCTCCAAAAAGACAAAAAAGAAGAAGAAAATTAGACTTTCAAATACAAGAATCAAGAGAAGCATTAAAAAGAAAATAAACAGGAAAGATAAATCATAAGGGAATTAGTAAAGTTGAACTGTTTACAATCCTACATGGAAAGATGGTATGTGTAACTCATGAGACATTTCTCAGTTTTAGGGTAGTTGGAGGAACAGAGACAGAGAGAGAGACAGACAGACAGAGAGAGACAGAGAGAGACAGAGACAGAGAGACAGAGAGGGAGACAGAGAGAGACAGAGAGAGAGGCAAAGACAGAGAGACAGGGTACAGGGTGAGTTTAACATAAAGAGATAGCATTTAAAATAAAATTAAGGATGGAAAGAGAAGGAGAAAGGGAGAGGTAGAATGTGGTAAAACATCTCACGTAAAAGAGGGAAGAAATAGGTGTCTACAGGGGCGGCCAGGTAGCACAGCAAGTAAGAGCACCGGCTCCAGTGTTGAGAAGACCTGGAGATCGAATCCCAGGCTCAGACACTTAGCACCCACCCAGAAACACCTGGCCGTGGAACCTTGAGCAAGTTACTTAACCCCAATTGCTTAGTGGTGGCCAGGTGGCTCAGCGAGTAAGAACACCGGCTCCAGTGTTGGGATGACCTGGATCAAATCGGGCTCAGATACTCAGCACCACACCCAGAAATAACTGGCCGTGTAACCTTGAGCAAGTTAACCCTGATTTCTTTAAAAAAAAAAAAAGGAATAGGTTTTTACAATGGAGGGGAAGAGTGGAGAGGTGAGCTGGAATAAGTAAATCTTGCTCTCATTGGATTTGGTTTAAGGAGGGAATAACAAACACTCTATTGAGTAGGGAAATGTATCCTACCCTACAGGTATGTTGGGGAAAGAGGATCAGAGAGGAGGGGATGATAGAAGTGATATCAGATTGGGGGAGTTGGTAATAAGAAACAAATACTTTTGAGGAATGTCAAGTCAACGGAGAGAACAGAATAAATGCAGGGCAGGACAGAATCAAGGGAAATATAGTGAGTCTTTCAAAACATGACTGCTAATGGATTTTATTTTTTGTATGACAACATATGTATAACTTACATCAAATTTCTTGCTTTCTCAGTGAAGGTGAGTGGAGAGGATGGAAAGGAGAAAATATAGAACTCAAAGTTTTAAAAAGAATGTTTAAAATTATTTTTACATGCAACTGGGAAATAAGATATACAGGCTGTGGGGTATACAAATCTATCTTGCCTTCAAGAAAATAAAAGGGAAAAGGGTATGAGAAAGGGCTGTGATAGATGGGAGGGCAGATTGGGGAAGGGGCTATCAGAATGCATGCCATTTTAAGGTGGTTGGGGGGAAAGTTGAGGAGAAAAATTGGAGCTCAAAATCTTCTGGAAGTGAATGTTGAAAGGCAAAAATCAATCATTCAATTAATTAATTAACATAAAGGAGGTAAGATACTCACAAGCATTCAGATGTGTATAGAAATTATCTTACAGAATAGACAAGAAGGAAGGGAAGAGGATAAGACATAAGGAGTGGGGGAAGACCAAATGGAGATCAAAACAAGGGAAAAAGTAGTCAGAAACAAAATAGATTATTTTTTGAAAGGGGCAAGAAGGGGAGAGAGAAGAAGAAGAAGAAGAAGAAGAAGAAGAAGAAGAAGAAGAAGAAG
>NW_027186349.1:15800140-15825277 GCF_028583685.1 Petaurus breviceps papuanus
AGAAGAAGAAGAAGAAGAAGAAGAAGAAGAAGAAGAAGAAGAAGAAGAAGAAGAAGAAGAAGAAGAAGAAGAAGAAGAAGAAGAAGAAGAAGAACCACAACAACAACAACAACAAGGGAGGTTGAGGAGAACAACAAAAAGAAGAAGAACAACAAGAAAAAGAACAATAACGAGAAGAAGAAGAAGATGGTGAAAAAGAAGAGAAGAAGAAGAAATGAGGAAGGAGGGAATTGGGAATGAACTTACCCATAAAAGTAAGTGGACAGTAGACTTGATTTGAAGGCAGAACCCAACAACATGTTGTGTATGAGAGACACACCTGAAATAGAAACACATATACATAATTAGAAGAAAGGGCTGCAGTAGAAATATTATACTTCAGCTGAAAAAAAAGGCAGGGGTAGTAATCATAATGCCAGACAAAGTGAAAAATAAACTGATTTAATTAAAAGAGATTATCAGAGAAACTATTTTTTTTCTGAGAGATACCATAGACAATGAAATAATATAAAATAATTTTAAAGTACATTTCTTTAAGAAATGTTTCAGTTTTTGGGGCAGCCAGGTATCACAGGGAGTAAGAGCACTGGCCACAGAGTCAGGATAACCTGGGATCGAATCTGGGCTCAGACACTTAGCACCCACCCAGAAACACCTGGCCATGAAACCTTGAGCAAGTTACTTAACCCCAATTGTTTAGGGGTGGCCAGGTGGTACAGTGAGTAAGAGCACTGGCTCCAGTGTCGGGATGACCTAGGATTAAATACAGGCTCAGATACTCAGCACCACACCCAGAAATAACAAGCAGTGTAAACTTGAGCAAGTTAATTACCCCCAATTGCTTTAAGAAAAAAAAGTGTTTCAATTGTCAAATTACAAGGAATAGTAAAATTTATACAAATAAAAGCAATTCCTTAATTTATAAATGGTCAAAGGATATTAGCTGGCATTTTTCAGAAGAAGACTATCTTTAGTCACATGGAAAAATATTCTAAATCACAAGTGATTAGAAAAAAAGTAAAGATACCACCTTACGTCTATCAAAAATGACAAATACTAGAAGGCATTATGGAAAAATTGGTACATTAATAATTATTTGTTTGAGTAGTGAAATGATCAAACCATTCCACAGAGACATTTGGAACTCTGCCCAAAGGAATATGAAAGTGGGCATATCCTTTGACTGAGAGTACCACTACTAGGTATTTTATGTGGTTTGGGAAGAGCTCAGTTGAGTCTATTCCTTATGACACCACCTTGGCATTGCCTCCCCACCCTTTCTATCTTTTTTTTTTAAATGCTTTATTAACTTCTGATTTACATCATTCAGTTCCGCCAGATTTTGAGTTACAAATATTCTCCCTATTTTTCCCCTGCCCACCGTCCCAAAATAGCAGTCACACAGGATATCCCCTCCTCCAATCTGCTCTCTCCCATATTTTCTCCCATAACCCTTTTGACTTTTCCAGTGGATCACTATGCCCCAGTGCCTGTATATCTTATTTCCCAATTACATGTAAAATAGTATTAATAATAGTATATATATTTGAATATTTGATTTTAAAACTTTGAATTGCAGATTAATTTCCTTCTTTTCTGGTCACACAGCCTTACTGGGAAGATAAGCAGTTAAGTATAGGTTGTACAGGTGTGGCTAATGCAAAACAATAATGTAGTAGAAATATTGTAAAATACTATATTTCCCTCGCTCCTATCCCAGCTCCCACTTGTTCTATTCTCTACATTGATCCTTTGAAGCCAGCTTGGCTTTTCAAAAGTGGGTGCTTCCATCTTCGCTCCCCCCCCAGCCTTCCCTCCCTTCCATCATCTCCCCTCTCATCACCTTCCCCCGCTACTATCCTGGGGGGTAAGATACCCTATTTAGTGCATATTTCAGTCCCTCCTCAAGCCAAATTCAATGGGAATAAGGTTGACCCATTCCATTTTGCCTTCCTATTCTTCCCCTCCATTGTAATCATTTTGCCTTTTCTCTTCTATATGAGAGCGTTTACCCCAATCTGTCTCTCCCCATCTCCTCTCATTATATTCCTCCCTCACCTCTTAATTTCGCCTTTTAAGTATTATCCTTTCCTGTTAAATTGGTTCTGTGCCCTATATCTATGTAGACATGTAAACATATATACACACATTCACATATGTATTCATATGCCCATATACCCTCATATATAGACATATATTTCTATTCCCTTCAACTACTGAGAAAAGTTTCATAAGTTACAATTCTCATTTTTCCATGAAGGAATGTTAATCGTTCAACTTTGATAAGTTCCTTATGATTCCTTTTCCCTGTTTACCTTCTCATGCTTCTGTTGCTTCTTGTATCTGAATGTCAAATTTTCTATTCAACTCTGATTTTTTTTCAGCAAAATCCTTGAAAGTACTCTATTCCACTGAATGACCATATTTTCCCCTGAAACATGATACTCAGTTTTGCTGGATTTTGGTTTTAATCTTGATTTTGACTCTTGCTTTTAATCCCAGCTCCTTGGACCTCTGGACTGTTATATTCCAAACCCTTCGATCACTCAGTGTAGAAGCTGCCAGATCCTGGGTTATCCTGATTGTGTTTCTGCAATATTCAAATTGTTTCCTCCTGGCTGCTTGTAATATTCTCCCCTTAATCTGGGAATTCAAGAACCTGGATATAATATTCCTAGGAGTTTTCTTTTTGGGATCTTTTTCAGGAGGTGGTCTTCTTTCTGCTTTGTTTCTTTTCCTGGTCATGTCGCCCCTCAGTCACTTGACCCCTGAGCTTTTTGCCATAGTAGGACTTTGCCACCAAATAGGGGAGGTTTCGTTCCAAATGCTGGGGTTTTCTCAGCTGCTGGAGGTATTAGATGGGTGCCCTCTCTGAGGTCTCTACAGGCCCTGGCAGGCTGGACACATACCCCAGGATCTCCACCTTAGACTGCAATCCAGATCCAAGAAGGTTAAAGCAAGAGCAATTACCCCTCTGACTGTCGCTTGGTCCCTCTACACTCTGCAGGCCAGGAGCTGAAGCTGCCAGGTAGAGTTGGCTGGTTGTGCCCGCATCTCAGTGGCTTCTCGCCCTTGGGGGCAAAAGCCACACACTCCCAACTACTGGGTCCCAAAGTCCAGATTGCACTGACCTCTTACTTTGTCCTTTGCATGTATGTGTTGATAAATCTGGAAATGGCCATAGCTGCTGCTGATCTGGAGACACTCTGCCTGCCAGCTGGTCAGGCCCTCCCTGGAGCTAAAGCCTAGGCATGGGGCTGGGCTCGGCTCCCAGAGCTATGCTGGAAGATTCCTGTTGGCCTGCTGGGCTGTCCTCAGTGGGAGGTTAGCTTCTCTGTGTCATTTGGTGGGTTCTGCAGCTCCAAAGTTTGTTAAGAATCCCCTTTTTACATGGATTGGGGAAGGTGGAAACTGGAGCAGTGGGGAGGTCCTGCTTCTACTCCGCCTCTGCCCCACCTTTTCTTTCTAAAAAAAGATTCACAATACCATGCTGTCCAGAATAGAAAATGCTATGGAATAGAATAATTGCCTTGTTGATTCTATCTCTGGCATATGAGATAAAGGAAAGGAACATAGGTGGTTCTTTTGCATCAAGGCAAGTATGCCTAGTTCTTTGGATGCTTGCTGGGACTGTCCAAGTATAGCAGCAAGCACCCCAGCATCCCCAGAGTGGCTGCCAACACAGGTTCTTAGATCTGCTTTGCTAAAGTAAAGCAACTCAAAATGGGTTAACAAGCTTACTTTAATCAGTCAAACATACATTGTTTACCTAGTTCTGGGAAAAAAGGTTAGCACCTGAACTTCACAGTATACAGACAGAATTATCAAGACATAGAAACAGATCAAGCAGACAGGTTTCCAAACTGTCCAACCATTATATGCTTAGGAAATCACAGTTACCATCAACATCTGGGTTTTTCAAAGCTGGGGGGGGGGGCTCTCAAAGGCTTCCCAGAGTCTCTCTGGTCAAATCACACAACACTTCTCAAAGTCGGCCCCAAAGCAAAGCCTCCCATCAGGGCTTATATAGCCTTCTCCTGGCTCAGAGAATGTAACAACCTTCTTGACCCACTGCCCAATCAAAAATTATCTGCTGAGAAAAAAGCCTCCCACCACAGCTTCCAGATACACTTAAGCCTAGGGTCAGGGAAGATCTTAAAAATTTACATTCCCATTACACCAAGGTAGCAAAAAGTAAGTAATAATGATTGAATTGCACTTTAATAAGGTACAGAAAATACAGAGGCAACTTGCAAGGCAGATGATGAGGGGACAAGGGATAGAGTGTTGCAGGGAGGTAGGCAGGGTGGGAAAGAGGGTGGAGAGAGAGAGGGGGATAGAAAGTCATATAAATACAGATCAGACTTGGAAGTACTTGTACAGCAATATACAAGTAGCTGGTGGAAAGATGTTCAAAAGCGAAAAGTTTGATGTCACACTTTTATATGGTATTAGTGGGGACACAGTAATCCTTTTACATGCCAACTTTGGCTTAGTTCATTTATATATCAATATATCTCAATGTTATAAACACCACCTTAGGTTTCTCATATATATAAAATACACACACATATATATTAGTGTTGACATATACATATATATACACATATTTATACATGTACATATAGGTATACATATACACAGACACATACACTCACACTTACAAACAGGTTGAGGGAGAGAGAATTTTATTAGTTTTGCTGCTCATATCAGGCACTTATCTGAAGTTTACAGGCCAAAGGCAGTTAACAAAACCAAAGAATCTTTACATTAGGTCTGAGCTAGTTTCCCCTAATTTAGCTCATCGTGTCAGGATGTGACCATAGTTAATTTATGAGGTGATTGCCAGTGGTTTCTATGCTCCTGTAATTTATGAGACAGTTTCCAAGTAATTATTATATTTCTTTAATATATGGGATAATTTGACAGTGAATTTTATATTCTCATTTGCAATCTTTGTACTATTGTTACCTTATAACAGTGGTTTAAAAACTTACTTACTATACTAACTGCAGGGGAAGAAGGTCCAGGAGGATTACAACAAGAAAAAAATTTCAACATCCTACATTTTGAAGGAAACAAGGGCTTCTAAGGGCTTTGTTGCAGCAAACATCCCAGCGTCACCAGGGTGACTGCCAACACAGGTTCTTAGATCTGCTTTGGTAAAGGAAGGCAACTCAAAATGGGTTAACAAGCTTACTTTAATCAATCAAACATATATTGTTTACCTAGTACAGGGGAAAAAAGGTCAGCACCCTAAACTTCAGAGTATATAGACAGAAGTTACAAGAAAGAGAAACAGATCAAGCAGACAGGCTTCCAAACTGTGTGACCACACATCTATACCTAATCATAGTTACCATAGAGTGAAGCATCAACATCTGGGTTTTCAAAGCCCAGGGGCCTCCCAAAGGCTGCCAGAGTCTCAGAGTTTCATCTGGTCAAATCACAGAACACTTCTCAAAGTGAGCCCCAAAGCAAAGCCTCCCATCAAGGCTTATATAGCCTTCTCCTGGCTCAGAGAATGTAATAACCTTCTTCACCCACTGCTCAATCACAAAGAATCAAGGTGTGGGCATTCCTGAAAAACAAGCCTCCCACCACAGTTTCCAGGTGCACTTAACCTAGGGGCAGGGAAGATCTTAAAAATTACATTCCTGTAACAGATAGTTTTACAGTGAATCTTGTATCATCATTTGCAATTTTTCTACTATTTCTAAAGTGGTTTAAAAACTTACTTACTATACTAACTGCAGGGCAAGAAGTTCCAGGAGGATTAGAACAAGAAACAATTTCAACATCCTACATTTTGAAGGAAATAAGGGATTCTAAGGACAGTCTAATTATGGGGGGGGAAATTGAAGGGGGTGGCTAGTTGGCACAGTGAATAGAGCACTGGCCCTGGAGTCAGGAGGACTTGGGTTCAAATCTGGCCTCAAACACTTAACACAAAATCTAGCCATGTGACCTTGGGCAAGTCACTTAACTTCAATTGCTCTACCTTCTCCCCTCCAAAGAAAAAAAAAAGAGAATATTGAATTCAGAGTACCTTGGATGAGAAATATATCAAGGCCAATCTATCTCAAACACAGTGTTCAGGAAGGGAAGTAATATATAATAACAAGTTTGTAAACATAGTTAGGGAGAAGGCTTTAAAGGGATTTAGAAGTTAAAGAGAAAAGATCTTATTTGAACTCAAGAATAGTACAAGAATCATTAGAGTACTTTTGAGGAAAATATACATTTATTTGATATATAATATGCATAGATAAACATATATGTGTATAGATACATATATACACACATATATTTATACACATATATCTATATACATACATAGACACACATTCATATATATATATATATACACACATACACACACAAACATTGTATTTATTTATTTCAGTTTAAAAAAATAGCTGACACATCTAAGGGAATCAAAAGATTTACCAAAAAAGGAGTGCTTCCAGCAACCTAAGAACTATCAGGATAGCCTTTGCTAAGGCAAATTCAATTAAACAATTTATTTTAGTAAAATTTCATAAACAACTTTCATACAGATATTCAAATGAATCCTACTTAGTATTCACTAGAGCACAGAAAAATAGAGACAACTATATGGGGGCAAAAAGATTGTTTATGTTGACACATACCAGTTTATATATTTAAAAAAAAATAGACCAATGGTCAGATGTCATGGTATCTACACTTTCAAACATACTAGTTGTGCTATCCATTGTAACAGAAGTCATGAAAACAAATTGTCAGTAAGACCACTTTTGCCTGAAGACTCCCTAATTAAGCAGGTACAATATTTTTTCAATGGAACTAATTAAGCAGATTCTATAAAAATACTGCAATTATAGTTTCTTTTTAAACCCATTAGTTTCCTGTCAACAACATCCTGAACTTCTGTAGGTTTTATTCATCTGGATTTATTATTGTTTGTTAAAAGAAGAGTGTATTATCTTACCCACCTGGGGCCTGTTTAAATTGAATAGAGGTCAAGGTTAGCCATAGGAGAAAAGCATCCATTTATACTCAAGGCTAACATAGTTGACTTGCTTTAATACAAGATGTCATTGTGGTATATTAACAACAGTTTTTCACTTTGTAAAGTCCCTGAGGACTGTGAAAAGCCTTCAGGTTTTACTTTCTTTGTAGATTATAGCATGTCACAACAGAAAGGAGTCTTAGCTGTTCAACACTTATTTTACTGATGGGAAGAGTAAGGCCTAGAGGTGACCCCAAATCATTCCTTCAATCCATCCAACAATATAGATTCCCAGCTCATTGATCTCAGCAAATCTTGTTAGTGGAGTCAGAGTATAACAATTCTCAATTCCTGTTTCTTAAATTCCTGTGTCTTAAAATGAGAATATCAGACTGTATGATTTGAAGTTCCTTGTTCCTTTCCAATGCTACCTATCTTAGATTTTTTTTTTTTTGCTGCTGTTTAGTTGTTTCAGACATGTCCAAAGCTTTGTGATCCCATTTGGGGTTTTCCTAGAAGAGATATTGGAGGGGTTTGCCATTTTCCTCTTTAACTCATTTTGCAGATGAGAGAACTAAGTCAAACAGGGTTAAATTACTTCCCCAGGGTCACAGAGCTTTTAAGTGTGTGAGGCCAGATTGGATCTCAGGAAGATGAGTCTTTCTGACTCCAGGCAAGGCACTCTATCCATTGTGCCACCTAGCTGTTCATTTATCTTTGATTGTGCAGAAATTAATGTCACTGAAATGTGAGATATCAATTTCTACAATATTTCTGTAATTTACACTTATTATGATATATCAATGGATGCATGATCTTGTCTAAGTGGCTATTTCCTACATATGTCTATTCATATTTCCTCATGTTGTGGGATTCACTTCTTTATCTTTTATAAAACTTTCATAGAGAAAAAATTCAATACTCTTGAAGCCTTTCTTAGGTTCATTGATATTTGACAATTTCCAATGTGGCTTTCAGGGTATCCATTTGTTCCCTCTTTCTATGTGAAAGGTCCACTTCTTATTTTAGCCATGCATGTTCTTTTTTATGATGGCCTTTATAAGTCTCTTCCCTGACATACTGGCAATATACTGAAGCTTACTTACATCGGACATGTTTCTTCCCCTTGCCCTTTGGGTCATGTTCAATTTTGATTATTCTGTCCAATAACTGACAGAGCATCACAGAGAAAATATTAATATCAAAAAGACTTTTAGAGCAGGGAACAATGTGTGATCACTCCGAGTGCTGCATTATTTTCCAAATGTAGTATCATTCCATTTCTTTCTCTTATTTGAATCTGGTATCAGATCTTCATTCATTCATTTTTGTTTGCTTTTGATCTCAGATATTTGAGAATCAGTGGTGTATTCCATGATATGTGTAATGAAAGACTAATGCAATGTCCCATCAACCCCAACAAATATTTGTCAGAATTTAGATATGTTGAGAATATTTAACTAATTCACAATGAAGTGATAGCAACTGGGATGATGAAATAACAGAATAATGGAAGAGACCTTAAAGACCGTAAAATAAAACCCCTTTTATTCTCTGGTATTAACTCTGTGTTGGTGACCCATGAAATAGTAGCTACAGCAGCAGAATAAAGGAGATTGATAATGTAAGCCCAAAAATCCCTTCTATCTTTGGGATCTTATGATGCTCAATTCTTAACACCTTAGTATGAATTGAGTTCATACCTTTTCTCTGCCAAAAGTATTTTCATTTTAAAAGAGGATCAAAAGGAAGGAGCCCAAAGGAATGCTATAATGATTTCTTCTCAGATAAGATATCTTCTGGTTTTAGAAACTTGTTATGAAAATGTCAAACTTTCCCAATACTACTTAAGTCAACCACTTAAGAGACCACCTATTTTATATTCCAGATCACCTAGGTGGCACAGTAAATAGATTGTTGAGCCTTAAGTCAATAAGACTTCCTGAGTTCAAATCTGGTCGCTTACACTTACTAGCTGCTGTATGATGATCAGAAAGTTACTTATTCCTGCTCGACTCAGTTTCTCATGTGTAAAATGAGCTAGAGAAGACAATTGCAAAAACTACTACAACATATTTGACAATAAAACCCCAAAAACTGTGTCATAAAGAGTCAACAGCAACTGAAATAATGGGCCAACAACAATATCTTATCTACCAGTAAGATTAGTCAGACTTCTAAACTGGACCACTCCTTCATAGCCATTCAGAACTTAGTAGCATAAGGTCACAGGTAAAGAGACAAAGAGAATAAGACAATAAAAATCAGAAGAGTAAACTTTGTCACAAATCCTCTGAGTAGGAGACAGCTGGTAATTTAATTACTAATTCCAGGAAAAAAAAAGACTTTATAAATGGTCTCTTGATACCCATCTTACTACAAATACTATTCAAGGATGTGCTTAAAAGTAGAACAAATTAATTTTTCAAATGAAGCATGTGGCTAGGGAAGAGTGATAAAATGAGGCATCTATGTCATTTTTTATCAGTTAGTGATATGATGGGCCAAATCATGTACAATGAGTTCTACTTAAAACCACATAAATTTCAGAATGAAGAAATGTTCCATTTATAATAATTCAAGTTTATTTAGATTATTGGTAAGTGTTTCTTTTTCCTATTCAGATTTTGCAGTTGTTCAATACTGATTTTATCTTATATTTATGCCCCAAACTAAACATACCTAACATCTACATCAGGGAACAAAACAACTAGAATATATATTATCTAGGGTTCTGATATATACTTCGTTCATCAAGGTTTATCATGTGTCAAGTAAGATCTACTTTCATTCAAGTCATTAACATCTGTAAGGGGAAAATATGATTTGAATATCCAGCTTTTCATTAAGCTTCATGGCTTAGTAAACTTTTGTTTTGTTGTTTCAGTGAAATAAAGGGATGGGTATTTGATATAACAGGTTACTCTTCAAAATAATTATCTTACCATTATTACTAGCATTTTTTAAATGAGTAAAATAATAATTTTGCTATTATTACTAGCAGTTTTAAAAAGAACATATATGTGTGTGTATGTATATTTACAATTTACAAAGCAGTTTCATACACATGATCTCTCATATCACTCCTCAGATTCCTTTGCTGGATCATCACGCTGTCTAATACAGGTGTTCCCCCAAAGTTCTCTCCTACATCATCTTCTCTTTTCACTATATGATGTTTACTTGGTGATCTTTTCAGCTACCAAGGATTCAATGATCATCCATGTACTATTGAGTCCTTAACCTATTTGCCCTCCTGGAACCTTTTCCTTAACTTCTAGTTTCACATCTCCAACTTCCCCTCTGTCATCACAAACCAGAGGTCTTCTAGACATCTTAATCTCAATATATCCAAAATTAAACTAATTAATTATCCACCCCCTTCCACCTCCAACCTAGGGTTATTTAAATTATATTAAACAAGGAACTTTAGAAAATGCAACAAAGTTGCTGTTTATACTGTATCAATAGAATGAAATTACCTCCTCCAATTTCTGTAGGTTCTGCACATGTGTTGTGTTCCATAAATTTCTTAAGATATTCAAAAGTGTATTCTATTTTTCTTATGTCACTGTCAAGGGAACCACCATCCTCTCACTCACTAAAGCCTAAAGCCTAGGTGTTATCTCTGTGTAATCACTATCTTTTACTCCCTATGTCCAATCTGTTGCCAAGTTTTGAAAATTCTACCTTCATTAAAACTCCTTCATTCACTGTCTTCCCTCCTCTAAAAGATCTATTGCCATTACATTCCCATATCACTTCATGCCTGTATAATCACAGGAACCTTATGGTTTGTTTACTTGTGAGAGGTCCCCCCCCCCACTTCAGTACATCCTTCACTCAACTGTAAAACAATTCCTTATAAATCACAGTTCTGATAATATTACCACCCCCACCATATTCAACAAATCCCCATGGCTGCTTATCACATCTAGAATCAAATTTACAATCTTCTGTTGCCCTTCACAACCTAATCTTCTCCTATATTTAAATTTTTATACACCTTATATTCTCTTCCCTTACATATTCCATAACCCACTGACATTGGCTTTCTTGCTATTCTTCACCTAAAACATTTTAGCCCATGACTCCTGGAAATTTACTGGCTATCCCCCATATTTTTCTCTATCCTCTGACCTCATCTCTGCCTCTTGGCTTGCCTGGTTTTCTTCAAGCTCAAGATAAAACCCCACCTTCTACAAAAACCTTTCCTGAAGTTCCCTAATACTAGTATACTCTGCCAATTGATTATCAAAACACATACATATATGTTGTATACACACATATAATTTTAAATATTTCATATATATGTATATAAAATGTTGAATTCTAATTTCTCTCCTTCCTTCCTTTCCCTTCCCACCTCATTGAGAAGGCAAGCAATTTATATAGATTGTACTTGCTCAGTCATGCAAAATATATTTCCATTCACTCAGGTTATACAAAAAGAGGCCAAGCAAAAACTAAAAAAGCAAGAAAAATAAACGTTATTTCTTTAAGTATGCTTTAATCTGCTTTCAGACTTCATCAGTTCTTTCTCTTTTCATTGAGTCCTTTGGATTTTTTTTTTGGATTACTGTATTGCTGATAATATCTAAACTGTCCATCGTTTATCATTGTATAGTGTTAGCATTATTCATTCTGTTCACTAGCATCATTTCATGCAAGTCTTTCCATTTTTTTCTTTCTGAAACCATTCTACTGATCATTTCTCATACCACAATAGTATTACATCAAACTTATATACAAGTTGCTTAGCTATTGCCCAATTGATGGGCATGCCCTCAATTCCTATTTCTTTTCCCTACAAAAAGAGATGCTATTAACATTTTTATACAATGAGGTCCTTTTCCCTTTTCTTAAAATTTTGTTGAGGTACAGACCTAACAGTGTTGTTACTGAGTCAATGATCTCCACAATGGTTGGATCAGTTCACAACTCCAAATGTGAATTACTGTTTCAGTTTTCTAACATCCCATCCAACATGGTTCCTTTTGCTTTTCTGTCATATTATAATCTGATATTTGTGAGGTGGTATGTCAGAGTTATTTTAATTTGCATATCTCCAATCAATAGTAATTTAGAACATTTTTAAGTGACTATATATAGGCTCAATTTCTTTAACTGAAAACTGCCTACTTATAATTTTTGACCACTCATCAATTGGGGAATGACTGGTGTTCTTCTACATTTGACTCAGTTCTCTATGTATTTGAAAAATGAGGATTTTGTCAGACAAATTTGCTGTAAATTTCCCTCCTCCCTGTTTTCTGCTTCCTTTTTAATGTTGGTCTCATTGGTTTTGTTTATCCAAAACCTTTTTTTTCTTTAATATAATCAAAATTATCCATTGTACATTCTATAATGTTTTCAATCTCTTCTTTAGTCATAAATTCTTCCCTTATCCATAGATCTGGCAGGTAAACTATCCCATGCTTCCCTAATTTGCTTATGGCATCACTCTCTTTTATATATCATATTTGCACATATTTCTTAGTATGTTGATTTCCCCATTAAAGAGTTAGGCATAGGCACTATTTGTTTAATCATTTACCTTTATTTTCATCCCTAGCATTTAGCATAGTTTAAGGCATATTGTAGGAGTTGAATAAAGGCTGTTCAACTGAATTATTGATTATATTATTCATCGGCATAAATGATTCTAATCATATATATGCAGACAAAAACTCAGAAAAAACAGTTATTTAAAGATGATCATGAAATGAGGATGACAGATATGTCTGTATATGAACTTCTCAATTTCAATGAAGTCACCACGTTTAGTATTTGATATCTAAGTCTTATATGTTCCTGCTTAATAAGGAAATAGTCATGGAAGAAAGGAAGATTATAGTGGGAAGTTACTGGACAGAGAAAATTTGTGCTGAAGGTAACACAATTTATAAGGCACTGCAGGGTTGAATTTAAATGCATGGGAAATAAGGAAAGATAGGAAATATTTGGAAAAATCACAGATGGTGTTTTACCAAAAGATGTTGAGTGAATATCAATAGCTATAAAACCCATATGTCTTTTTTTGCTTATCATCAAATCTTTATAAGAAAATCATCTACCCAGATATTAAAGATATCTTTGTCAAAAATATATGTAGTGGACAGGTATACTTATGCAGATGATTTTCTACAGTAGACCATATTTTCATGGTCATTTCACTGACTGAAAGGAGTTGACAGTCTAAAAGGTCTTGGTTCTTATTTTTTGTTGATCATAGGAACAGGAAAAGGTACTGGATCAGTGATTGCCTTTGTATAAGGCCTTACGATCTGAAGAAATTCCCTCTATCAACTGAGACTGACTAGATGGCTGTGAACAAAGCTGCTTTAGAGGTCACCTAAACCTTTGAGAAATAAAATTATTTGCTTGGGGTTATATAGGATGTATTTGTCAAAGGAATACTTGAACCTGAGTCTTCCTAACCTCTAATATAGCTCTCTATCCACTAAGCAAAATTGTCTCTTATATTGAATGTGTGTGTGTCAAATGTATTTTTTAAATTTATGGAATAAAACAAACATTTCCATAACATAGTATAATAGAAAAGATGATTGCATATGAAACTGTCAATTTCTTGTGTGTAATGTGGTGTCCCTTTTAAAAAATGTAATAAAGGTATCATGTAAGATTTTTCCCCCCACTTTTTTCTTCCTTTCACTGCTGCCCCATCCTTGAGAGGGCTACCATTACAGATGCATGCATACACATACATACACACATACATACATACACAAACATTTGTATAATTATTCTGTACATTCTTCTATTCATTAGTTCTTTCTCTGGCTTTAGACAGTGACTTTCTTTGTACATTCTTCATAGTAAATTTGCATATTTATATTAGTCAAAATGACTTAGTTCCTTAAGGTCATTCTTTAAACGATATTGCTGGGGAGGTTAGGTGGCACAGTAGATACAGCAATGGCCCTGGAGTCAGGAAGATCTGAGTTGAAATTTGGCCTCAGACACTTAATACAAAACTAGCTGTGTGACCTTGGGCAAGTAACATAACCCCAACTTAATCCAACCTTTCCCTCTAAAAAAAGCAAAAAAAAAAAAGCTTTAAAAAAATAAATAATATTGCTGTAACTGTATAGAATGTTCTCTTGATTCTAATCTTCACCATTTCATGAAAGTCTTTGCCACCCTTTTTAAGATCATTTGGTCCATCATTTTTATAGCACAGTAATATTCCGTCACAACCATACACCCCAACTTGTTCAGCCACTCCCCAATTGATGGAGATCTATGGAATTTCAAATTCTTTGACACAAAAATAATAGTTTCTATGAATATATCAGGTATGTATTTTTAAATAGAATCAATAGAGCAAAATATAGCTTTAAGCACTACTTAAAAATGTATCATTCACCCATAGGGTAATATCATTCTGAAAATGAAAATTATTAGAAAAGCTAGTGGTCTTGTTTTATAGGGATAGTGTGGAATAACAGACTGAAAAAATACAAAAGTGCATTGTATTATTTTGTTATTCTTCCAAAGACATAGAGAAATAATCTCTCAGTATATGGTGTGAACTTCCCAGGAAATTTATGAGAGCACATGGACAAAAATTAGGCATATGAGTTTTAAGTTGTCCAGGGGAAAGAAGGGACCATGGTCATGGGATCTAAATTTTATAATGACAGAGACACAAATTTAATTTTCTTTATCTTATATTTTAAATAAATTAGATTTCATAGAGATTAAATGAATTGACCACCGCCACTCACTTAGGTAGCTACACTACCAAAACTCTCCCCAGATCTCCAAACTACTGGTTTAGCATTCTTTTAACTATGCCATGCTGAACCCTTCTTTGATACAGCTGAATATCTTAAAAGGATTTGAGGGAGGAAATACATGGAGAAACTACAGAAAATAGAAGAGGGAAGGGTCTCACAGTTCAAGCCATAACTACTTTGCAATTCCTGAAATCTATAATTTAACATCATTTAAATAACTAAACTCAATTTAATTAAGTTATAGAAACAATTACTAACAAGTAAAATTATCCTGTTTTCTTGAAGTATCAAAAATAATGTTTCTAATGAACCTAAGTGTTTCTAGTCAGTATAACAGGGAGGACAGGACATTGTGGATAAGGGAGAGACTTCAAGTCGCACTTCATCCTATACTAGGGCGATCCACGTGGGCCTACAGAGACATCTATAGGACATAGCTGATAGCTGGGTGAGGGTGGGGAGGTTTAAAGCAGGAGTTCTTAACCATTTTGTGTATCATGGTCCCACCTATCAGTCTGATGAAGTCAATGAACTCTATCTGAGAGCAATTTTGTGATATCTATATTCAAAAATGGAAGGAAATGCTAAAACCAAAGGTAAGAACCTGTTTTAAATTAACGAAACAGGTTGATTACCATCTGATAGAGAATTGTGAAATTGGCAATACCCAAAGTTTTTAAGTTCCAGTACCTACAATAAAAAAGGCCTTGTAGTAAGTATTGAGAATCATTAATTCTTTTACAGAAATGTAAAGATGAGCATATAAAAAGAATGCAATTTTATTTTTATTTAATAATACACTTTTTATCTTGTAATAATATAGTTACTAAGCTGTATGCTATATGAATATGCAGATTGAATAGTGGCTAATTTTGTTGCCCTCATCTATTTTTGTTATATTTTTTCCCTTAAAGAAGGTCATTGATACATAAACTAATTATTCTGTAATTATACCATATTTGAGGGATGTAAATTTTGTATTAGGGCAGGTAGGTGGAACAGTACAAGGGAGTCCCAAATCTAGAGTCAAGATGATTCAACTTTCTGTGTTCAAATATGGTCTCAGACACTTATCAGCTGTGTCATCCTCGGCAAGTGACTTAATACTGTTTGCCTCAATTTTCTCATCTATAAAATGAACTGGTGAAAGAAATGTAAAACCACTACAATATCTTCACCAAGAAAACCCATCGAGAGTCATACACAACTGAAAAATGACTCAAAAACAATAAATGTTGTTTTCGTACTCTTTCTATTGCAAAATGAAATGTGCTGCATGGATTGGCTAGATTGAATGAATTAATTGGATAACCTTGTCGTCATAATTTAAATAGGTCAGAGACAGGCACCATACTCTTCTGCTTTCATGCAAGGCAAAATGAAAATAGCTTATATACTTGCACCAAATTGATTAGTAAATTTGACTTCTCCTCACCCTTCTTGATTTCTGGTTGGTTGTTCTTAGGCAGTATTGTTATTCCATGAGCCACATATTTCTTTATTGCATATCTAGGCTATTACAAGAAAGTAACACACCCTTCATTTCTCTTTATCTTTCAGGATAAAGATGTCTACAGACAATTTTCCTGCTTCATTCACTCCCATTTCAGTAATGGATGACAGGCATCACTTATCATAAAGACAGGATTCACAGAAGACATGCATCAATCAACATGTTCTCAGAAAAGAAAGGGTGAAAACTGAGAAACAGAGAATCATAAAATATTTGCAGCTGCAAAATATCTTGGTTATTACTTAGTCTGTCAAGGCCTAGAGAATATAGTTTAGTTGCCCATGGACATAGCAGCTTAGGAAAATAGCAAGGATTAAAACCTAGATTTCTTTACTTCCAGTGAAGTGCTCTTCTCATTAATGACAGACAATATAAGGCAAATTCACAGAACGTGAGGTAATTATTTTAGCTGGCAATCTCCTCTCATGGTTACATAATATACTATTCTAAAAGAAATGATAAAGCCATTTTAGAATAGATTTCTACCATTAAGACACAGACTCTCACATCTAAAGGAATGACTCGTTTTGCAAGACACAAATACTTTTGGCTAATATTAAGCAAAGCAAATTAATATATTGAAGCAAAGTGACATTGAACCATTTCCTATACAAAAAAGATCAAAATTGGAAAAAAAACAATGAGATACACATTTAAAATAAAAAAAATTTGTAGTGAAAGAAAATACTCTAATCCTTCAAGTAGTAAAAAATAGTTTTTAACGGTGCCCTAAATTAGACACTTTGATGAAATCTAGAGATAGCCCATATTATAAGTCCAAGGAAGAAGTGAGACCTGGCTACTCAGATCATGGAAAATTATCATCTGCTCTGACATATTGACATTTGAGAACAATAAAACATCCTGAACATTTAGAAGCTCTGATATTTTTGCACTTCCTCACCTCTTTTCCCATATCCAGGCTGCTTGTATTCAGGTAAGACAACTGACACTAAAATTTGATGCTGATGTTACTTGACTTTTGTCTCAGAAGTCATCTTGCCTGCAAATGGGAAAGAAAAAAAAACTGGAAATCATGACAGCAATTCACCAGTTTAACTTGAATTACAATTGATCATTGCAAGAATTTGCTTCAGGGTTCTAATAAGCCATCACTGAAGTCAAGTTTCTATCTTTAGAAAGACTTCACCTGTTTATGTTCTAACTTTCTGTGGAATCAGCATTCTTGGCTGTGGTTAAAGTTCAATAAACAGCTATTTTTAACCTCACATCATATTTTATTAGGACCAAACAGATTTTTCTATTTTTCTATTATTTGAGGTTTAATTTGAATATTCTCATCACAATCTAGAAAACAATTATTCTTTCCCCCTGTAACAAACTCTACTACCTTTACAAATTCTATTCTATATATTCCCAGTAAAATTCAGTGAAAGGGTTCTAGGGAAATAAATACTGCTCACACTCAAATACTTTATGCATTTATAATTTCCTGACATCAAAGAAAATGGCAGAGTGAGAGTAACAGTGATATAGTCCTGAAGAATCCTAAAGTTTCTTCCTTCCTGCCTGCCTTTCTTTTCTTTTCTTTCCTTTCTTTTCTTTCCTTTCTTTGTTTCTTTCTTTCTTTTCTTTCTTTCTTTCTTCCCTAATTCCAGCCCTTTCTGTGGAGAATAACTGCGCATGTGCTTTAAAATAATGCATCAATGAAAAGAGTAAGATAATCTGTCTTTCTCTTCAAAACACATATAAATGTGCATATGCATACATATATGTGAATATACGTATGCATATATATATATAATATATACATACAGATATACATTTATTAGCTATGTGCCAGATACTGTGATAGCTTTTTAAGAAGGCAACCCTAGGCTCATACAGTTTATTCAGCTCTAATGGCTATAATTTATAGCATCACCAATTATTTCATTTGTTTCTAATCTAATACCCCACCTCCAACCAAATGGAGGAAGGCCAAGTCTGACTGAATTATATCATTTTTTCTTTATTCCTTTCTTCACTCCTTTATTTCTTTCTTTACCCTTCCCTCCTTTTATTTATTTACTTCCTTCCTTCTTCCTTCCTTCTTTCCTTCCTTCCTTCCTTCCTCCCTTCCTTCCTTCCTTCCTCCCTTCCTCCCTCCCTCCCTCCCTTCCTTCCTTCCTTCCTTTCTTCCTTCCTTCCTTCCTTCCTTCCTTCCTTCCTTCCTTCCTTCCTTCCTTCCTTCCTTCCTTCCTTCCTTCCTTCCTTCCTTCCTTCTTTCTGACATTTGACAACCATTTATTAAGTGCCTACTAAATTTCAGGTCTTGGAGATATGACGACAAAAATAAATCATTGCCCTCAATGATTTTGCATTCCACTAATATAAAATAATATGATTTTAATTTAAATTTTTTGCCAAATAAATATAAAATGACTATTTTTGGAGAGCACCAGCAAGAGCAGGAAGAGAAGGAAAGATCTGATGGAGGAGATGGGAAGCAGGCTGTGTTCTGATCTAAGCTATGAATTCTAAAAGGCAAAGGTGAGGAAAGAACAAATTATAAATGTGGAATGAAGAGGAGTAAGCTTTGGCAAAGTCAAGGAAATGGGAAGTTCAAAGACTTTAAGAGAGGAAGCAAATAGGTCAGTTGTTAAAATGAAATCATTTTAGCCAAAAGACACATTTCAATTGTTAACATGATTAAAATGTACCGAAATACTGACTATCTAGAAACAAAATTTGTCACATAAAGGTTCAACATCATAGCCTTTCAGTGAAACATTGGCTAAATAAAAATCAAAGCTCAGTTTTGGACTTGGGGGTGGAATAGATTCTTTTTTCCATGGCTCTTCACAATTACCAAAATATTTTAGCCTACAAACATTAAGAGGTGGAAAGAATCCTACTATTATTGTACACCTAAACTCAGAAAACATTGAAGTTTAGATCTTAACCTTCAATATTTATTACTTGCAAGACGCAGAACATGCCAATTTAATCTCTATGATATTCAGTTATCTTATTTGTAAAAAGGGAGTACTACTACCTATGTTACAGAATTGCTGTGAAATTTTGATGAGATGATGTTGGTAAAGCAGTTTACAAACTTTAAAGTATTAAAGAGGTGCTAGTAAATTCATCTTTTGCTATTACATACGTACTAAATAGCAGAAGCGCGATCCAGTCCAGGTCACCTAAACTAGTGATTCTTTTTAATCAAGTTTTACAATTTAGAAATTTCTTCCTTAAGGAAATTAATATGAACTTATAACCACTTAATTCAGCCATACTCTATGAGACAAAGTGATGCAACTGCTTTTTATCCTAACTCATATGCTGGTCTTCAATACTATGGGGAAGGAAGTATCTATCTCAGGTGAGAGCTCAAAGGAAAGGGCAAAAGTAATTCACATAGAATCATAGTTTAGCGTGCTCTCCTGGGTTACTTTCCAAATTCCCACTTGTATTGATGGATAAATTCCCCAGAGGCAGCTGAAAACTACTACAGAGGATATTAAGCCTATATGGATTTCTATTACTAATAAGCATGAGCTTCCTCACCACTGTGTCTACTAGGAAGAGGAAGTTCTATCCACCAATGAAATCATATGTCCATGTCTCTCCTGCTTCTCCCTAAACCTCCTAAAAACCCTTACTCTGGTTAGATAATTTCTCTTCATGATTTAAAAGAAAGTTAACAAACCTATAATGGTGAACTTATTTATTCTTATTAGTTGTGTGAATGATTAAATACTTCTCCAGGACAAACAAAGTGACAGCTCACTACAGAGGAACCATCAATGTTAATAAAAAGCAAATAAACTTCTGACTTACCATCACTCACTTTTAAATTTTAAAATAGAAATAAATGGATGTCTAGCAATCTATTGTAAATTTGTCTATTTTAGCATACAAATTGCTTATAGCTTTCATGCTTTAGATCATAGGTTCCCAAACTTATCTGGCCTATTGGCCCTTTAAAAAAATACTCAGCAAGGAATAGTTTACATGTCAGATTTATGGAGAAGGGAAGATTTTATGACCAAACAAGAGTTAGATAGCATTATGAAATTCAAAATGGATAATTCTTATATCATTAAATTGAAAAGTTTCTATACAAATAAAGCCAATGTAACCAAAATTAAGAGAAAAGTGGAAAACTGGGGAAAAAAATTATAACCAGTGCCTGTGATAAAGGCCTCATTTCAAAAATATACAGAGAATTGAGTCCAATCTATAAAAATACAAGTCATTCCCCAATTGACAAATGGTCAAAGGATGAACAGGCATTTTTCAGAGGAAAAAATTAAAAATATCTATAAGAAAATGAAACAAAGCTCTAAATCCCTATTGATAAGAGAAATGCAAATCAAAATAATTCTGAGGTACCACAGTACACAGGACAGATTGGCTAAGATGACAAAACAGGAAAATGACAAATGCTGGAGAGGATGTTGACAAATTGGAACACTAATGCATTGTTGGTGGAGTTGTGAACTGATTCAACCATTATGGAGAGTAATTTGGAACTATGACCAGAGGGCTATAAAAATGCAGATACACTCTGACCCATCAATACCTCTTCTAGAGTTGTATCCCAAAGAGACCATAGAAGTGGGAAAAGGACCTGTATGTACAAAAATATTGATAGTAGCTCTTTTTGGTGTCAGCAAAGAATTGGAAATCCAGGGGTGTCCCTCAATTGTGGAATGGCTAAACAAGTTGTGGTATATGAATTTAATGGAATACTATTGTGTTATAAGAAATGAGGAGCAGACAGATTTCATAATAAACTGGAAAGATTTACATAAACTGATGCTGAGTGAGAAGAGTAGAACCAGGAGAAATTTACACACAATTACAGATGCAACATGTGTGTGAGGATTAACTTTGACAGACTGGGCTCCCCTCAGCAATGCAAAGTTATAAGACAACTCCAAAAAACTCAAGATGGAAAGAGATATGCACATCCAGATAAAAAATCTAGAGTCTGAATGCAGATTGAAGCAAACTGCATGCTTTCTTTTTTTATTTTTTTGCTTTTATTTTGTTGTGTTTACTCTTTCTCGTTGTTCACTCCATTGGTTATAATCCTTAACAATATGACTAATGTTTAATTTGAAGATTTTTCTAGATCCTATATATGATTGTATGCCGCCATGGGGATGGGGAGGGGGGAGGAAAGGGAGGGAAAGACAATTTGAAACTCAAGAGATTGTGAAACTGAATGTTTAACCTAAAAGTAAATAAATAAATAAAAATACTCAGCTCAAGCCTGGAACTCTACTTTCTTTAACACTTCACATTGAAATCTTAAATTTAATAATTATTAAAAATTGTTGTTTTTTTCCTTGCATTGAAATTCTTATGAAGTAATATTGCATTAGGTAACCATATAGCACTGTATTGTAAACAAGTCATTGAACACACATATTCCTACCAAAGCATGCTGAACTTTCTGACAATGCTTGACATGCTCACCTGCCAAAACTTCTTTGTTAAAACCTGTAGGCAGTCTTTATCACTGGTTGCTTATAACTTGCATTTTGTGTGTGTATTTGTAAAGTAATATAATCACAGCATTCAAAATAATGTAATTTGTAAAATAATATAATCACTATGACTTTAACTCTGCTATACAACCAATGAAAAAGTACTGGGTTTTTTTATTATCTTCTTTCCTTACTCTTCCTCCACCCCATCTTTTAATTCAATGATCCTCCAAAGGCAACTGAAGCTTCTACTGTCCCTCCTGGATCATTACAGTGCCCCTTTGGGGCTATGGAGGAATAGTTTCAAAAGAATTCAATCAGATGTCCCTTTAGACAATTAATAAGAACTCATTATGTGCCCATGATGTGCCAAATGCTTCATTGTGAGTAGTAAATATGTCAAAAGTCTTCGACATTTGTATAAAAGTTCTTCTTTAGGTACATAAAATGTTTAAAAATATTAAAGTGCTATGTAAATGCCAATTGTCATTATCATCAGAATCACGATTAATAATAGTAACTCCATCTCAATTTTTTCAGTGTGGGTCAAATATAAATAGTCCTGGGAGAAATTGCTATCTTGCATTTTATTTGCTTGTTTACTTGTTTGTGTATTTATTAAGACTAAAGTCTCCCTATCTTGCCCAAATTGGATGTGCAGAGGCTATTGCAACTCAATCCTATCATGGATTAGCATCAAAACTAGAAACTGCTCTGTTTCACCAACCCATCTTTCAGTACCCTGGTTTATACATCCTTGGCCCTCCACTCCCAGTGGTTACCATGTTTGTTTTAGAGTTGGTAAATACACCCAATCAGTTTTATCCCTACCTCGGCACAGGTTACCTCTAAATCACAAAAAGGCATCAGAGAAGAATTTATAGTGCTGGGATATAGATGAACAACTAGTTGAAGATGTTTGTTCATTATTGATTACTTAAAAAGAAGAAGGCTGCTCTGTTGCCCTATCTACTCCAGGAAAAAGCTGAAATGCATATTGAGATTGAACAATTACTAAGAAATTCAATAAGAAATTTTAGTAAGTAACTTCTTCCATTCTAGAAAAGGCAGATAAATATGTACAAATGAGATATCTAGAAGATAAATAGAAAATAATTTAAATGGGGAAGGCACTAGAATTAAGAGGAGTTGGGAGAGACTTTCTGTCGAAGATAGAGTTTTAGGTGGGACTTGAAGGAAGACAGGAAAGTCAATAGGCAATGATGAGAAGTGAGAGAGAATATGAGATATGGAAAAAGTCAGAGAAAATATCCAAGGATAAAAACTTAAGAATCTTGTGAACGAAACAATAAAGTGGACAAATAACTAGATCACAAGTGGCAGATAATAAGGTATAAGAAACCTAGAAGTGGGGAGAGGAATGGGCTAGGTTGCTAGGATAGACTTTGAATATTAAAAAAATCATATTTGATCCTATGGGCAATAAAGGGTACCTATAATTTATTGAGTGAAGGGCTGTGACAAGGTCATACCTGCATTTTAGGAAAAACACTTTGGTGGATGAATGGAGAATAGATCAGATGGGGAGAGATGAATATACTCAGGGGAAACATACACATATACATATATATTTATATTTATATGTATGTATGTATATACATACAAATATATCCATGCATACAAAGTTAAGAATAATATAAAGAAATACACCCTTGATAGATATTTCCAAAGGACTGATGATGAAAATGTTACTCCTGACAGGTGAGAGTCTCAAACTGAAGAAAGAGACAAGCATGGTTTGACATAGCTACAGATTTTTTTTTTGCTTGACAATGCTTATTTGTCACAGGGATTTTATTTTTTTTCCCTTTCTGTTCCTTTAACTTAATTTTTTTTTTTGGAGTGGAGTGAGTATGAGGGTAGCAATGTGATACCCACCTGCCCACCAGAAAAAGTCCTTCAATTCAGAAGTCAGCAGAAGTCAGTAAGAAAGGCTTAAAAGTAAACCCTGGGGTTTATCATAAATCATATACAAAAAAAGTGTTATGAAATGGAGTTTTAAAAGTTTCAAAAGCAATTTCTTGTCTTTGTGCTTCAGCAGGACTGTTTTTTTCTCCCTTTGTCTCATAGCTGAATGTACATATGCCCAAGTTAAGATAAATGTTCACATCTTTATCCAATAGCAGAGACTTTAGCAGATCATAAAACCAATTAACATTTCACAAATGTTAGTTAAACCAGTAGTTTTCAATAAAAAGCATTTCAAGACTTATGCAAGGTATAGTGAAAGGGGTGTGTATGTGTGTGATTTTTCTATTGAAGAAAAACATAACATTGAGGCCAGTTTCATCATTCTTCCTTAGCATGAATTTTAAATAAATCCTTGTTTTTATCAGTGGGCTAATTTTTCAACTTAATCCATAATTATGAATTTATCACATATGGACATGATTTCATCAAACTCCACTACAGTCAAGCTGATACCATGCTCTATAAATCAATGAGTAAGAGGTCTAGAATGGCTAATTAGAACTGAATAACATTGTATGTATGAGTGTATATGTGTATGTGTGTGTGCATGGGTGCACATGCATGCCTACATGAGACAGAGCCAGAGAGAAAAAGAGAAATAGAGAGATAAAATGAGAGAGTCAAAGAGATAGAGACAGGGAAAAAAAAATCTACAAGACAAACAACAAAAACCTGGATATTTCCTTCATTGATCCAGGAAGACAATTTGTAAAAACTCTGAAAACTCTGGCTACTGATAGTATTAGTCATTAAATTTCCATTAGATTTTGCTAACTTCTGATAGTCTGCACATACACAAGTTGTGGCCTGATGATATGACATAACAGAAAAAGATCCAGGAGCCAGAATTGTGGGATGAAAGTATATTAACAATGGAAATAAACAACTATAAAGCTCATGTAGTCAAAATTCTTGGTGTCATAGATGAAGAAATTAAGATCCTGAGAAAGTGATTTTTATAAAGTTATAGAGTGGAAGAAGTAGGACTAACTCAACATAAAAAAGACCAAATTACAGATCATATTACATTTATTTTATATATCCAAGATGTGGATTTGTGTCCTTGCCTCACTTCTTTTAAACACAGAAGGCCTGGACTTCTACAACCAATCAAAGGTTTAAACTAGGTGTAATAAGATATTATTGATTTTGAGAGGAGTAAAGTACTTGGATTATTGGATTTAAGAGAGGCTGCACAGGAAATATTCTGTGATTAATTGAGAGATCCAGACTACCTCAGGGCCTATGTATAAAAAAATAAAGCTAATTTCAAAGGTCACAATACAACAATGAAGTAGTCAGGCTTTGAGACCTTCCAGGCTCTTGAATTCCTTGTACCTGATACTAAAGGAAATTGGTGAAGAGGTGGATGAGCCCACATGAAGTTTCTTTTTCTCTCTCTCTCTCTCTCTCTCTCTCTCTCTCTCTCTC
>NW_027186349.1:15825377-15850085 GCF_028583685.1 Petaurus breviceps papuanus
TCTCTCTCTCTCTCTGTCTCTCTCTCTCTCTGTGTCTCTCTCTGTCTCTGTGTGTCTCTCTCTGTCTCTGTCTCTCTGCATCTGTTTGTCTCTCTGTGTCTGTCTCCTTTCTCTCTGTCTCTGTCCCTCTGTCTCCTTTCTGTCTCTGTCTCTTCTCTCTCTCTCTGTCTTTGTCTCTGTCTGTGTGTCTCTCTCCGTCTCTGTCTCTCTCTCTGCATCTATCTGTGTCTCTCTGTCTGTCTCTTCTCTGTCTCTGCCTCTGTGTCTCTCTGTCTCTGTTTCTCTTTATTTCTCTCTGTCTCCTCTCTCTTTCTGTCTCTTACTCTCTGTCTCTGTCTCTCCCTGTGTCTCTTCTCTCTCTGTCTCTCTGTCACTCATACCCACACCCACACACACACACCATTGACCATGTCATTTATTTTGTAGCTAAAAGACACAACAATGACAGAAATCTTCAGTATTTGTGAAGGTCATTGACCCCCAGAGATCAGAAAGAGGAAAGGGAATAAGTATTTATATAACACGTGCTAATTGTTAAGCACTATGCTAAGCACTTTACATATACTATCCTCATTAAAATCCTATGAGGTAGGTGATGTTATAAACCCCATTTTATAATTGAGGATATTGAAGTAAACATAGGTTTAAGTGCCTTGCCCAGGTTCACAAAGCTAGTAAAATATGTATTGTGTTTGAAGGGAGATTTTTACTCAGGTATTCCTAATTCCAGGTTCAACACTTTCTCCACTGCTCTACCTATCTGCCTCCCAGGAGAAGAGAGTTAAACCTAATGGATTCATGGAAATTCAGAAAGAGCCACAGATTCCCAGTAAATAGAAGGTATAAGTTACCCCTTTACCAAGGTGGGTCTTACAATTATGTTTCATAGCTTTTATATTCTATGGTATATAACTCTCCCTATGTATCTATTGGTAGTGTGCCCCCAATTTAGGGGTACAAAAATAGTACCAAAATCCACAGCCCTCATAGTTTACCTCTAGAAGCTGGAGGAGAGAAGTAGCTAACCTCTGAGCAAGCGTGTTGCCAATATCAAGGGGAGTTGGAGAAGTCACTCCAGAAGGGATGCTGCATACATTTGATGTCCACAGGCAGTGGGATAAAATGAAATTATGTCTATATAACAGTCATTTGCAAACAAACTGCATGATTGCTGCTGAACCAGATTTCTCAAGAAATCAACAATGCCAAAAATGTGAATCAGCAAGAGAGCAGATTGCTGTCTAGCTGACTCAATTTTAACAGCTGAAGTAGTTCCCTTTTTAATTCCAACTTTCCTTAGGACAGCTGATATGCATAAAAAAAGAATGAGATCCCAGGGTTTTCACTAATGAATGATATTAGTTTCCTGTCCACTGTGAAATGGACAAGGATCAAATAACATTTATCATTAATCTTTGCTGTCTTCTAATACTCAAAAAAAAAAAAAAACTCTCTCCTGGGATTCATATAGCCTTGGTAGTTCATTTGTGGTTGGCAAACCATTGGTTAATTAATTGGGGATGTTAAGGGATATCCCAGTTTTGTATATATTTTGTATTATTATCTAATGGGTGGAAATATTAGGTGAGTATCAAGAGGAAGGGAAGTAAAAGTGATGTAGAGAAAGTAGTGAATTTACAAACATAAAGCCCTAAAATGTATGTATTGGACCAATAACCATATAACAGTCATAGTGGTGGGGAAGAAAATGAATAGTTCTATCATTCCCATGACTATCTTGATCAGATGGAGCCTAGTGTTGCAGATGGAAAATGGGGCTAAACATTAAGAAGAATAGGGTTCAAGTCCTGCCACTGACCCACTTAGCTTCTCATTACCCAAGGAAACTCTCTAAGATTTAAGTTGTAGAACAAGTGCCAACATATATAAGTGGATGAGATTTTCTCTTTAGGAGCTCATTACATTGATAAAATTACCAATCTGTTAAAAAAAAGAAAAACAAATACAACTAAAATATAAAAAAGCTGTAGCATGTGGCAGAATGACTTCTTAAAGATGTGTTTTAATGGTTAATAAATACATAAGGGCATAAATACATCATTCAATGTCTCAGATTCATGGGAAGTCTAACATTTTAATCATTTTCACATATATGTATATGTATATATGTAATATATAAATGTATACATGTATATTAAACCAATGATAATGGTGAGGATGATAGTAATAACATATTGGTATCATGCTTTAAGGATGAAAAGTTTCATGGCCTTTCATAAATCTGATGTGGGTATATGTATGTTAAATTTCCTTCCCATTTCTCATGTTAAGAAACATTTCTGAATAATTAGAGCTGCCAAAAATATAATGGGCTGTCCAGGTAAAAGTCAGTTTCTCAGCAGAATAAGTGTTCAAATAGAGTCTGGAGGACCAACTGTCAATGATTTGTGAAGGAGATTTGTGCCTACATTTGAATTGGGTGACATGACCTCTAAGGTCCTTTCCAACTCTGAGATCCTATGATTTCAGCAAAAAGAGAGTATCATAATTGGGCTTCCCCGGACATTTTTCAAATTGGTTAAAGATATAAACTCAATTCTTCTGATGTGAGTATTTTTACTTTGTTGTTTCATGCCTTTTTGGGTGAAGTGTGAACTCAGTTGTCCATCTCCTTAATATATTAGAAATAGTTATTAACAATATGCTGACATTCAATGTTAATTTTTCTAGTATTTTTCAGAAAAGTAAGAATCCTAGGTGTGATAGTAGCTAACAAGGTGAACAGCTTTGTCCAGTTAAACATCATTTAAAAAACAACAACAACAACTAGCAATTATTTAATTTGGTACATCTGTGAACCATTTGCAATTTTTATCTAAACCCTGGCTCCTTTCTGGCTTCCTAAGTCAGTTTCTTAGATCATCAGTGTGACAACATGGGGAACGAACTTTCATGCCTGTCAGATTTACATGGTTTATCTTCTTAATTGTTCTCTCTGTTATTGCTTTCATTGTATACACTATTATTTACAAAGTCAACTCAATCTCCAGAGAACTTTATTTTATTTTTAATTGCAATTGTCAAATGGTTTGGATAATTATAAAATGGTCATTAAAATATTGGTTTAGGAAACTGTGTGAAGTATTCTGTTCAATAACATGTTACTGGTTAAAAAATGCTTGACTTGGCAATGGTTTATAACATAATTCTAAAAGCAAAATCAAAGGTTTGTTCTAAACCAATGTTGGGGAACCTGCAGACTTAAGGCCACATGGGGACCTCTAGGTCTTCCAGTATGATCTTTTGACTGAATCCAATGTTCACAGAACAAAACCCCTTAATAAAAGAATTTATACTATAAAAGTCGGGTTCAGTAAAAAAAAGACAAAATTTGAGGACCTAAAGGGCTACATGTGGTCTCAAGGGCACAGGGTTCCCACCCTTGCACTAAACCATTTTTCTTAAAAAAAGGGATTCAGTGTCATTCAATTAAGTTCAATAGGGTATTTACATTTAATGCTTTTAAATAATATCCTGAAATAAAACATGCTTTATTATGGTATAATGGTAATGGGGATTTGAAGATCTTCCCTGCCCCTTGTACTGGCAATAAAACAGGTACTTAGCACCTTGTTTCAAGTTCATAATTGCATGAAGTATTAAGATCCAGAACTTGTGAATCCCACAGTGGGAGGAAGTTGCTGTAACAGGAAGTAACAGGAAGGGGCAGAATAAGGAGGAGCTAATAGTATATATAAGGAAAAGCCCAAGCTTGAGAGCGAGAATTGTTGAGAGATAGAGAGACAACTGCTAGGATCCTGAGAACTTCTGAGAACTGCTAGAAATTGAGAACAGAATGGAGAACAGAACTTGTGGTGGCAGAATGGAGAACTGACAACTGAACTGAGAACTGAGAAGAAAATTTTGAAGAACTGAGAAAGAAAAGAGAGGAAACCTGGGAGGAAGCATGACTGTGGCAGTGGTGCTTTGTCTGTCTGTTTTGATGTTACTTTGTCAGATTTATCTGTTGATAGTGGATGTTAGTGTTGTTACAGAAGCCCTGGGACCTTTCTCCTGTTTCAGAAGCCCTGAAAGAGGATTTTCTTGTTGTCTGTTTACAGAAATTCTGTAGGAGGGTCTAACTGATGTTTTCAAAGGTCCTGGGACTATGTTGATGATTTGTTTTGAGTCCTCAGTCCTTTTGTTGGGTCTATGTTGATTTCACAAGCAGAAAGTTAATTGATGAAGATGCCAGCAATGTGCTTGTATATTATTGTGGCTTTCTTAAGCTTTGTCTTCCCAGGAACAAAAATTTTGAAGGACTTGAGGTGGACTAGACACTGTGAGCTTTAGTATGAAACAGAAGCTGCACAAGGAGCTGGGCAAGGAACTGATAGCTGTCTGCCTTTGAACTCACTTGACATTTGAATGGATTAAGTCAGGAGCTTGGACCATTCAGGCAGGAAAAGGAACCATGGAAGCTTAGAGCCTGACTGGAGTCAATATGAAAACACTTCTCCTTTGATATTTAATGTAAACTGAGAAGATCATGATTTACTGTGGTCTAGGGGTGAAGAATTTTGACTTTTACATTTAGATGATTGATTTAAGGACTTCTCTAATTAAGAAGAAATAAGGCTTTTTGATTGAAGAGATTAAGACAATGTGACCTAGGGGTGGAGAACTTTGACCTTTGTACTCTGTGTCCATTAAGGAGAGAAGACTCCTTGAGGATGATTGAATTAAGGACTTATTAAATGATTGAGTTACAAAATGATTGAGTCACTAAGTGAATGTACTTTGTTTAAAACTATGTGGCCATTTTGGTAATAACTATGTGGCCATTTTAATGATAAGTTGTTATGTCATAATATTGTGAATGCTGTAGTTTGATTTCTGTGAATGTTTTGCCTTAATTTACTGATGAATAAATGATAGTTCACTACACTGTGTAATCAGAATCTTGAAGCTGTTCACAGCAGCAGTCCTCTGCAAAGCTGGTAGTACTTGGCTTTACATATTGCACCATAGAAATTACAATATCCATTAACAGTCAGTTCCATTCTCCTAAAATTCAAATTTCAATAGTGCTAGTAAGTTATAACCATCTTCTTTATTTAAATTACTAAAAAGAACCAAGCAAGTGTGCTCTCTGTCCAATAATCCTGGTGATCATATTCAAGACATAGGCTACAAATGGACAAGATAATTCAAAGCAATATAATTTAATGCAGCAAAAAAATATTAAAAGAATGTGATGAAAACTTTTGCTGGTAGCAAGTAATTATGTCTACTTCAAAAAGAAAAATATAGGGAATTGATTACTTAAGCCTCTTTGCTGACCCCCACCTCCATATTACTAAATTAATAGCATGAGGAAAAAGGGATATTTAGCTTGGAGATGGGATAATTCTGGAGGAATATTATAGATATTAAAGCATATGACAGCTGTGGGATTAGACTTGCTTTGTCCCTGGAAGACAGAAATTATGAAAGGGAAAGTTTAGGCATCATGTTAGGGTAGACTTTCTCCTACTTTAGACATATCCAATGGTGGAATGGGCTGTCTAGAGACATGAATGTGTTTTCTCTCCTCAGAGATCTTCCTGCAAAAGCTGGATGATGTCTAGTCAGATATATTAGAAAAAGGATTATTTTTTAGGTACGAGGTGGAATATTTGGACTTTGAGGTCCATTTTGACTCAAATTTTGAGAAGCTGAAGTCTTGGGAAGAAATATGTTCTCTTAAATGAAATAGAAAATAGATTTATGTTATTCAAGTACATTTCCTGTAAGTAAATAAAATCATATACTGCATCAAATATTAGTAGTACATTCCCTGCTTTAAAAGCCATAAAATGTGTATGTTAGAGTTTACACCATGTGAATTTAACTTCTCATTTGTTTGTTTTATTTCATGTATATTTCATTTTCAAAGCACTACAAAATCTAATTTCCTCTTATCTTAACCTTGAACCTTTAACCTTTTTTTCTGCAACTCTGAACTTCCTGTCTTCTCCTCTTCAAAACATCACAAACCACCTCCTCAGCAGACAACTTATGTATAGAACACAACATTCCATCTTTTGTTTGCTTACATTTGAATAAATGGACTTTTGTATCTGCTATATACTCATAAGATCAGAGTTCTTGGAATGGAAGGGATCTCACAAGTGTCTTAGGTTCAATTACCCCAATTAATATCGGTTCCACTAGGTGACAGAGTAGATAATAGGTCAGTCCTGGAGTTCTAATGCAGCCTGAGACACTTACTAACTCTATGACCCTGGACAAGTCACTTAACCCTCTTTACCTCAGTTCCCTCATCTGTGAAAAAGAGTTGGAAATGGAAATGGCAAACAACTCTAATATTTTTGTTAAGAAAACCCCAAGAGGGACCATGAAGGATCACACATAACTGATAAAAATTAAACAATAATTTAAGTGGAAACCAAGGCCTATGTATGTTTAGCCACTTGCAAAGTTCACTAAGATAATATCTATCAATGGTGGTATTTGAATCCTGAACTTCTGACTTCAGTATTCTGTCCACTGTAGCACTTGGTACTCCTCTGTGTCATAAAAACTTTATCTTCTATCATGGCACAATTTAGATGTAATCTCTTATATGACTCCTTTTTTGATCCTTACCCAGTTATTGTCACTCTTTCTCAAAAATTATCTACATTATATTATATTTACCCCTCTCTTATTTTATTCATTTACTTTTTTGTACTTAGCACTTATTATTCTCTATGCTGCAACAAAACCTCAGTAAAATACAACTTCTTTGAGAGGCTGTTTCCTTTTTTTCTTCCTTTGTAAACCATGTAGCTAATACATCACTGCAATAGTCATGTAATTTGATCCCTTTGTATTCGAAATGGTAAGAGGTACTTAGCACTTAATAATTAATGAAGCCTCTGTTAAAGAAACAGAAGGTGTGATCCCCTTTTGCTGATGTAACAGGAAGGGGCTGAATAGGGAGGAGTAATACTGTATACTGTATATGTACTGAATAGGGAGGAGAAAGACAGTGGCTGGGAAAGACAGATGTTGGAGCAAGCTCCACGGGGGAAGCAGAAGCTGCTGCCACTGGGAAGACTGAAGAGGAAACCCCCCACCCCCAAGCTGGAGAGAATAATTTTGATTTTGAAAACCTAGATGGAGTGATTTTAATTCTGGGAACCAAGTGAAACTTCTGCTAAGCCCAAGGGCCAGCAGGAGCTGCTTGGGATTTCTGAGAGCCAATCAGACCTGAGGGCCAGCAAGAGTTTCTGAGGCTGTTGAGGATTTCTGAGGGCCAACCAGAGCTGCCTAAGACTGAGGAAGCATGACTGTAATGCTGGTACTGTGTATGAACCTGTTGGTGGCTTTATTAAGCCTTGACTTCCTGGGGAGAGAGACTGTAGGATTTAAGGTGGATTGGACACTGTGAGCTTCAGCATGGAACAGGAAGTGGGAGGAGAGCTGGACAAGGACCTGGAAGCTGTATGCCTTTGATCCCATGTGACAGTTTGGTGAATCCAGGTAGGACCTGGGACCATGGAAGGGGATCCAGGGAATCTGAGAGACCACCCCAAGTCAAGATGAAAGAAGACTTACTTGGATACTGTGTATTGACTGAGAAATTGTTATTTACTAGTGACCTAGTGGTGGTGGGGTTTTGTATTTTCTGTTGATGGAATAGTTAATTAAGACTGAATAAGTTAACTTAGTGTGCCTGGTGATGGGAGAACTTTGATTGCTGTACTTTGTGTCCCTTAAGGAAGCAAAACTCCTTAAGGATGATTGAATGATTGAGATGATAGAATGATGGAGTTACTAAATGATTGTTCTTTGTTCAAAACTTTGTGACCACTGAGGTGAAAACTATGTGGCCATTTAGTGATAAGCTGTTATGAATGCTGTGTTTTGATTATCTATGATAAGTTGTAATATTATGAATTCTGGACCTTGATTTACTGTGAACGTTTGGCTCCGATTAGTTATTGAAGAAATAGAGTGTTCATTATACTGTATAATCAGAACCTTAAAAGCTGTTCACAGCACCATTCTTCTGGAAAGCCATTCATGCTTGCGTTTACAATCTCTTAAACAATAAGTATTTGTGCAAAGAAATGAATAAGTATAGCAAGGCAGAATGGTTACAGGGCAATGCTTGGAGTTAGGTAACGGGTTAAAATGCTCCTTCTAACACATTCTGACTATATGGACACGGAGAAATAACAACCTCTCGATGTTTAAACAACTCTCTTCAAACATAGTTTAAGGAAAATTTGTCAATTTTCATTCAGTGGAATGTGCTTTCACAAAAGGATTTCCCAAATTTAAGAAACCATATATATGAACCCCATTTAATTTATTAAAAACTGATTTCCTATTGTGGTAATTCCTGCCACACTCCCAGGGCTATTCTCCTAACTTTCATTCATAGTAGTAGATTGTCCTTATAGTGTCTAATTAGTATTTTCAGTTTTCAAGAAATAAAATGAAGGTCTAGGTCTTAAATATACTTATGCTGAAATTGTGTCTTGTTCTTATCCCCCTAAACATCTCTCCCCTTTATATTATTGTAAATAAGGTTTATTAGTGTCCAAAATAAAATAATATCAGGAAGTAAGATTCCATAGAGGAACCTAAAAGTCACTAGACAATCCAATAGGTCAAAAGAGCATAATTTGCAAACTATATCATATGTTAACCAAATTAACATTGTGTAACTATGTGCTAAATTAGAGGAAAACAGCTAGGGCTTACTCTCACAACCTTTTTGGTTTTATAATCTGTAAATCTCAGATAAACTACAGACATTCACACTTAAATACAGAAAGAGTAAATTTTGCTGATGACTCTGAGATTCTGTGGATATGTTCATGAACCAACCCCATGTTGGCACAGATAAGGGTCTGCCCCCCACCAAAATCCTATAAAGATTAGAGCTCAGATTCTAACCCTTCGCTGAGTATTCTGCACTGAGGCCTGCCAACAGTAATCCATGGTTCCATGTACCTCTCCCCTTCTTACATGAGTGATTCTCTGTGCCTCTCCCCTTCCCCATTCTCTTCCCCACCTTGTCTGTCTTCCTCCACTACTCCATCCCAGTCTCTATGACATCTGTCACTGTACCCCTTCACTTTGTATCATTTCTCTGTGTATTTTTGCCACTGTACCCTCTCTCCCTAATTAAAGTGTGATTGAAGTATTGTTCTTTCACTGCTGTCTGGTCTTTCAGGTAAGTACCCAAAGAACCAGGAGTGACTGCCCCATTCAATAAAGTAATTAGTAATGCAACAGTCATTTTTAAGCACTAATCATGGTGCTTCCTATGAACAATGGACCACTTAGAGGCAACAAATGGCACTGTGGATAGAACTCTGGACCTAGAGTCATGAATAATTGAGTTGAACCCCAGTTTCAGAAACTTATTAGCTGTGCAAACCTGAGAAAATCACCTAAACTCCTTTTGCCTCAATTTCCTTGACTGTAAAGTCAGGAGAATATTAGCACTTACTTTGAATGGTTGCTGTGAGAATCAAATAAAATGTTCCTTTGAAAAAAATGTACTTAGTGTAGTACCTGGAATATAGTAGGCACTATAAAAATGCTTTATTTCCCTGTCCTTCCCCACTTAGCCTTAACTGGATTTTAGGAAAAGGGTTTACTGAGAAGAACAAGCAAGAAGAATAATTAAAATATTTAACCCAAATTAAAATAGATGTGCATAGAGTCCCTCTTCTCTTTCACAGCGAATTCAATTAAATTGAGTCTACACATAAAAGCAAAAAAATAAAGAGGTATACATATAAAGGACCCATGTGGCAAAGAAAGAAATCATGGTTATTAAAAGTCTTTCCTTTTCCTTAATAGAATTCTCATAAAGTTTCCTTTAGGCATAGTTGTCTGCTGTGCTCCATAACTATTGTAACATTATGACATCCATAGCTTACACATCTCTCTACCTTAAAAGCTCATGCTACCACAAATTTGTTTACTCTCAGGACTGAATATCCTTGTGCATGAATTCAAACAGGAATAACTTACATACATCAAATTTTTAATTAATTATCATGTAGAAAAGGAAATGTTGTGCAGTCAAATGCTATGGTTTCAAAACACCTTGGTTCCAGGCTTGACATTACCACTTAATAGGTTTGTCTTATTCTTTCATCCAATCACAAGATGTGTGTGTGTGTGTTGTGTGTGCGCGCGTGCATGCGTGCACACATGCTTTTATTCAATAACAAATCATTTTAATTCTCTCAGGTTGAATAAGAAAGTATTGGTATCTAGTTTACATCTTTGATTAATGAATTAGGTCAATATTGTATGATTTTATTAATTAGAGTGGGATGAAAGGAGGAGGAGGAGGAAGAAGCAGAAGAATAAACCATTATGGTTGATAAATGCATAGGATAACATTTGATCCTCATAAAAACTTTTAAGGAAGGAAGGTGCTGTTACTATTTTCATTTTATATATGAGGAAATGGAGAGATAGAGAGTTAAAGTGACTTGCCCAGAGTTGCACAGCTAGTAATTGTCTGAAGCAGGATTTGAATTCACATCTTCCTAACTCTAAGTCCAATATTCCCAAACAAAAACATACTTACTCAAGCTTCATGCTTTGGTTCTCTTTTCAGCTTTCTATTTCCTGAACACACTTCCCATCTCCTGCTTCCTAGCATTTCTTTTTCATTCGGCAATAAGGGAACCTATTCATTACCCCTTCCTCCACCATCTCCCCAGGTCTATAAATATGACTCTCATGAAACATTCCCTCAAGGTCTCCAACCCCAAATTAGAAAAGGAGCTCCAGTATCATTATAAGCAAAGTAAACTTTGAGTCAGGAGACCTGGAGTTGAATATTATGACCTTACAAAAGAACTTTGCCCTCTCTGGGTCTCAGTTTCCTCACTTATAAAATTAAGTTTTAGACTAGATGACTTCTAGGGTCCCTTGCTGTTCTGACATCCTGTGATCCCTCATTTCATTTTGTACCTCTCTTCTTCACTTACCATAATCTATTGTGTATTGTAATATTTAAATAAATTTGTTCTCTCTCAATAGAAGGAAGTCTTTGTAATTCATCTTATGATTTTCCACATTCCAAATCATAATGTCTTGCACTTGAGAGAAGCTTAAAGAAATGTTTGTTGAATTGAAACTAACGAAAAATTAAGCTTCAATTTCCTCTTTGTCCATCAGATTCCTTAGAGAATTCTCACCTACATTGATCCGTGCCTAAAGCACTTAGACTTTGGGCTATATGATTTGTCATCATATTCCTCAGTAAAGTTACACTCCAAAATGAGACTAAATATAAGAACATATTCATACTGCATTTGTTGTTCTTGTTTTTGCTATTTGTTGTTCTTTACATTAAGTTACCAGAACCCAGTAAAGCAAATGGATTTGTTTTTTTTCTTCTAAGAAAACCCTAATATCCAGGGAACAAGATACCTTCAGGTATCAGGCTTTAAGGTACAGCATAAACTGATCTGAATGAGGTAATTGCTAACAAGAGGCACTTAGTAAATTCTTTATTACCTGGATGTCTAAATAAACATATCATGAGTATAAGGACCAAATCTTTCCTTAAAACACAGATTAATAAATATACCTTCTCCTAACTGATGATAACAGCATAAAATGCAAAGTCCAAAACTATTCAAGGGAAGGTTCACATTATGGAAATTTAGAGATATGATCACAGGTTCTCCATATGCAACAATGGCAATTCTCCTGCAGTGTCATGCCCCTAGCAAATAAATGCTTCCGGGACTGTGATTTCTTGACAGAAAAGAGGATCATTTTCAATAGGTGCTATTTCTCAAATCCTATCACAACAACAGAGAATATCTTTCAGGAGTGAAATAACAAAGAACTGACAAAGCTCATGCCATTGGAGAAATGAAAGAAGCACCCCAATACTTTGTCTATAGATGTCTAGAATTCTAATTTAATAATTTGCAAGATTTCCACATCAAATATTAAAATGTTTCAGCTTTGATCACAAGGAATTGAAGCAGCAAGGTTGTAAAATCAAATAGCAAAAAAAAAAGTTAAGAATTGTGCTTTGTCCTATCACTGATCAGCCAGAAAAGAAAAAAATACTTAGAATATACATTATGTTGCATTCAAATGCAATGAACTCCTAGTGTCCCATTTACCCATAGGTACATTTTATATAAATTATTTTGTCTATGTGGGAATGCAGTGGAATTGGTTGGGAGCAGGGGGTAAGATTTTAATCCAAGGTTGGTTTCCTTTTAATAATGAATACTCTGCTAGACTACCTCTTTACAGATATTAGCAAGAACACTGGATTTGGAGTTAGAGAAAATACGTTCAGTTTCCAGTTTAGTTTTTCTGGGTCTCAGCTTCTTTGTAAATTGTGGATATGGGGACTATATGCTTTCTAAGGTCACTTAAAGCTCTAAGTTCCAAGTGTCTTTGTCAGTAAGTATTGAAAGGAAGTATGGAGTGTGTCCTATTACAGATTCCTGGACTTGGAGTCAGGAAAACCTTGTTCAAATCCCACCTCCAAAAAATGATAGTTGTATAACCATATAGAATTCATAAAGTTGCAGTCTCCTCATTTGTAAAGTCAAATCCCCCGATGGATCTCTGATCTCATCAGTTTGGATACTTCTTCCAAAGAAGCAATTCACACCTCAACTATGCTTACTTTTTCAACATTCTTCCTCTTCCATAAGGTCATCATAGAGGATTCACCAAAATAAAGTCCTCATCTGAAAAATGGGCATCAGAGTATCTTTTATATATTCATCTCAAGGTTTTCATGAGGTTCAAATGAGAAAAATTTGTGTAAAGTCCACTTTGTAAAGCTTATAGGATTATGCAAATATCAGTTATAATTATATAATTATTTTAATATTACTTCCATATAGTAATGATTTAAACTTCCATGAAGAATTGTACTTACTCTAACTAACCCTGATCACAACTCTTCTTTTCATTAGGAGGCTATCTTTGAAAGATTTGTAGCTAGGATATTCATGATTAAATGACTTCTAGAAATCACAGAATCACAAAATTTGGTTTCTAGAAGAAATTCCAGCCACTATCAACTCTAACCCAATGGGTAATTCTGAACTTGGGCAAACTATTTTTTTCTCAGTTGACAGTGATGCATCTATCATTAGGCACAGAATTGAAGCCTTTCTAGCTTGGTAGGACCTGATAGAGCCAAGGTTTTATTTTCACAGTCTTACAGAGCCCAGGGTAACCTTCACACAGTGCTGAGGCATCAGAAGGGGACTTGACCAGGGGAAGTTTGGTATTAGGAAAAAAAAATAAAGACGAAGGTGATTCTGATGTACCTCCTTGGAGTCCTTAGAAAAAGGTCAAAAATTCATTTCAAACCAAATGAGAGCTTTTTCTCCTTCTCCACACTACTTCTTGCCTTTATTAACCTGGAGAGACCAGGGTCACCTCTTTAAAGAAGTGCTTCTCCTGATGCATTGTATGCATTAATTTGACTTCTGACATGTAGACTGTGGTTACAAAATGGAAACCCAGGAACACACCAGTTTTGTGGACTCTGTTATCTTGAAGCCATCAGAATTATTTGACAAGGTCAGATTTAATATTTAACGAACCAGGAATAATCTTAGACACTATATTTTCAAGGTTCTTTGAAGTGATTACATGTTATTCAAACATATACTTTTCAAGAATAGTAAGATCCATATAAAACCCAAAACAGGATTTTAATGTTGAATTTTCAGAAAGTAATTTTTGAAAATGCTTCCTTAAGTGCAGAAAGATATACTTATCAAAATTACTGTCAATTTTCACTTTTTTGAGGAGCAGTATGAATAAGTATAGGAAAATAAACTGGTAATTTCATCAGTATAGGGAGTTCACAGATGACGAAACTTCTACCAATGCAAGTAGTCAAATTCTAAATAACCTGTGGCATTACAGAGCTGTCTAGAGCTGTGAGAGACTTCATGGCTTGCCAGAATCACACAGCCAGTAGACATCAGAGATGAGACTTGAAACCAGGTCTTACTATCATTGAGACTAGCTTTCTAGCTTCTTGTTACCAGATTATATTATGTTTTAGAGTAGAAGGGTCCTTCAAGAATCTCTGGATTTGACAGATGACATAAATATCTTAGACAATTGCTATTTAATGACACTGTGATGTTTGAAACCATTCACAGGAAGGCTTTCCTGACATTTTTCCCACTTTCAGAAACCCACAATTTTAAAATTATGATAGCAGCTCTTTTAGGACTTCATAGTACACAAATGACTTTTTTTTCCAAATACCTTATAAGGTATGTTTTGTAAGTAGTTTTCTGATCTCATGGATATGGAAATTGAAACTAGTATATTAAATGATTCACTGATATTAAAAAAGAGCAAATTGTGTGGCAAGGTAATTTTCTGCATTGGTTTTATGACTGATGTTTCCTTAAGACATCAAGTCACATCACTACCTAGAACTTGCAGAATGTTGCTGAGGCATCAAAATTTAAACCAGGTTATTAACTAGTTAGCAATAAAAGAATTTTTGGGTCAGGTTTATTACCTCTATTTACTTAAGATGATCATGTCAAGTAAATGGTTAAAGTACTGGTATTAATGGTGAGTCTGAAAATTTCTGCTTTATTCCCTGTGTTGACTGTCTAGTTTTTAATATCACCTGATAACAAATCTATCCCTTCCACTATCCATTCTTTGATGTGATGTATAAATACTTACCTTCTCTTATACCCTCTGTAAAATTCCATTGCATCCAAACTGTCTTATTACTAAAACCTACATGAATTTTGTGAAAATAAGCTGTTTAGGATCCATAGATTATTTCAGTTTTGTTTTTGTTGTTGCTGCTGCTCAACATGGGTCTGTACACAGCAAACAATAAACTGGTTGTTAAAATGCCACTGGGTATTGACAAATATGATTAGCAGAAATGGCTATCAATAAATCTTTGGACAATTTTTACATCAGTTATATAGTCAAATCTAGAACCCAGATTATTTTGAAAATAAAGCATTACAAGTTTTTAAGACAACTCGGAAAGATTCATGATGGAAAACGCTATCCACATCCAGAAAAAAAAAATATGCAGTCTGAATGCAGATTGAAGCAAACCACTTGCTCTCTCTCTTTTTCATTTTGTTTCTTCTTCCTCATTATTCATTCCATTGGTTACAATTTCAGTAAATCCTTAACTCAATCATGCTTAAGGAGCAAGCCTCCTTAAGGGACACAAAGTACAAAGGTCAAACTTCTCCACCCCCTAGGTAACATTGTGTTAATCTCTCAGTCAAAACGTCTTCTTTCTTCTTGATTGGAAATTAGTTTCCAATCATACTTAACAGGAACAAGGTACAGAGTACAGACGTCTTCCACCCCTACACCACAGTAAATCATGACCTTCTCAGTCAACACTAAATACTCAAGGGGAGGTCTTTTCATCTTTACTGGAGTCTGGCTCTCAGATTCCATGGTTCCTCTTCCATGGGTCCAGTTCCTGCCTCAATCTACCTAAACATCACCTGGATTCACAGGCCAGCAGCTCTCAGATCCTCATCAAGCTCCTCATCCAGTTAATCATACAGTTTCACATTGAAGTTCACATTGTCCAGTCCACTTCAAGTCCTTCGCAGTTTCTGTTTCTGGAAAGACAAAGCTTAATAAAACCACCATAAGATGCATACACATTGCCGGAACCATCATCTATTCACTGTCTGCCTGTGAAATCAACACAGAAACAACAACAAGGTCTGAGAACTCAACACACTTCATCGGTATGGTCTTGGAATCTCTGAAATCCTCCTCCAGGACTTCTGTAAAAAGAACAAGAAAATCCTCTTTCAGGGCTTCCAGTAAGGTCCCAGGGCTTCTGTACAAAGTATCACCAACAAAGATCAACACAGACAGGACAGACAGAGTGCCAGCTTCCACAACTGTTCCCCTTCTCAGTTCTGCCACCACAATTGTTCTCTTTCCAATTCTACCTTTCTCAGCTTGGGCTTCTCCTTATATATGGTCTTTGGCTCCTCCCTGTTCTACCCCTTCCTGTTGCATCAGAAATTTCCTCCTACTGTGGGTTTCACAAGTTCTGTTTCTTAACAAAGACTTGATATAATCATGGGCAATACTCAAAAGAACCTGGAACTGAAACAAGGTGATAAATAATTAGTTTAATCAAGGCACTAAGTACTTCTTTGCTTGCCATTACACAATTTGGCTAATGTTTAATGTGAAGGTATATGTAGAACCTATATAAGATTGCCTGCCACTATGGGAGGCAGAGGGAACTGGGGGTGAGAAAATTTGGAACTCAGAAACTTGTGGAACTCAATGTTGTAATCTAAAAGTGAATACATTTTTTTAATTCTTTAAAAAAAGAAAAGAAAACAACACTAGGTAGTACAGTGGATAGAAAATTGGACCTGAAATCAGGAAGGCCTGAGTTCAAATTTATTCTCAGAAACCTACTAGGTTTATGATTCTGGAAAAGTTGTTTAACTTCTGTCTATTTCAGTTTTCCTTATATTTCAAAGGGGGATAATATTATCTTTTACTTCCCAGGGTTGTTGTGATGATAAAATGAAATAATATTTGAAAAGCAATTTGCAAACCTTAAAGCATCATATAAAAGCTTATTATTCTTAGATCTTCTGTTTGATGCTTAATGTAAAATTTGGGGATTGTGAACTATTCATCTCCTGCAAATTTATGTTATATGTAATCTTCAATAATCATTTAAACTTATGTATGATAGGATGTTAACAAACATAAACGTCCTCAACTTTTTTTTCATTTACTTCTTTTGTTGTGTGGAGGATGAGTGAGCATATGGGCAAGGAACTTATCTTTTTATATGTATATAAGCTCATTTAAGTAGGTCAGGTTGAATATATTTTAATTGTATCAACTTTATCCTTTACCTTTTCTTCTAATTTAATATCTCTGGGACAAAAGAATCAGAAAAAACTACCTTATACACTAAACACGTATTCTCCTGACTAAGTAGAAAGACAAGACAGCCAAGGAATATACCTGTTTAGAAAATAAGGGGGATGGTAGAAGATTACATCCATCATTGCTTTTTAAAACAGGGAGGGTGAACAGAGAAAGGGGAAAGCACATCTTTTAGAAATTTTGGCATAAGAATACCCTAAATTATATACCCCCATGGGTATTCCTAGATCTAGCAGCAGTACCAAAGAAATTCTATGCAATATGATTTAGGTTTTTTTTTTGCATTGATAGTATAACCACATCATTTGGTATCTAAAATCTTAGGCTTCATTTTTCTAGTTCACGAAATATAGGAACACTGTTTTGTATATTGTTTAGGGCTAAAAATAAACTGTTCAAATCCAACGCTATGTAATTTAAAATTGTCTGTCCCCAGAATGTCCTCTGAATCCAGTAATTCTCTAGGAGTGGTAGAGATAGTTGAAAGATATTTTGCATTGCTCCAGGCACTGGATGCATCCAAAGCATTTTGTTTTGGGTTACCATTCCAGGAACTTATGATGGGTACACTCAAGTTGTGTTTTGACTTCACCCAAATTTTATTGAATGTTTACAATTACTTGAATCTATCTCAGTCCACCTTGTTTTCAAGTTGCAATGTTGCTTAACTATGTATGTGAGTTTCCTATGCGGACACCCCTGTTTAAATCCTATATAATGTAAACTTTCCAGAGCCTGTGGAGGGGGATTCATACCTCTTTTCCAGCTAAGGCTTCTCTATTAAATGACCTAATAAATTTCTTTGTAAAACTATTCCAGATTTTGGTGTCTATTATAGTGAACAAAAGAAAATATAATTGATAGACAGACAGACAGACAGACAGACAGACAGACAGATAGATAGATAGATAGATAGAGATACATATGCATGAATATATATGAGCTTATGTGCGTGTGTATATGTGTGTGTGTACAGTTTATGGGTATATATAGGTGTGAGTATATGTACACCAGCATTTATCCCACATACATTTATCAAGTGAGAAAACATGTTTATTGTTTACTAGGTGTGAATAAGTCCTAGACACCCTCTTTGGTCAAGGACATTTCAATCAGATATGACAGGGAGTATGTTCCCATTGGATTTAGAGATTTGATAACACTTTATGACCTGTATAAAGCCTAGAAGCAAATTCAGAACTCGAGATTGAAGGAAATGGAAAGAAAGAAGACATTTCCACTAACACTCCCCACTTACACCACTAACAACCCCGACCTCCTCCCTGAAACAATTGCTCGATGGGGAACCTTATGAGCCTCCATCTTGTGTATCACTTGATCTGTCTCTTTCTGTCTCTGCCTCTCTCTCTCTCTGTCTCTCTCTCATACACACACACACACACACACACACACAAAGACAGACAGACTAAAAAGATCATTAAAGGTTAGAGAATTTTAAATTTCCTATTTTCCTATGGCATCCTAGAAACATAGGACAAGGACAGCAATAGAAACTGGAAGCATTGTCCAAATGGGTAGCCAAGAGAAGACAGAGAGTAATGAAGACAATGCTCCAATAGCAGTCCTGACAGCAACAAGAAAATTACATCACACCTAATATGAATATCTTCAGGACTCCAGAAAAATAAATTTATATATATATATATTTAGGGCTTCCAGCAGCAAATAATGGAGTTTCCTCTTGATCACATGTTCTCTAGGCTTTAACACACTTGCCCTTGAATGCTGAATGTACTTGTGTGAGAGTATGCTACACAATTTTGTAGTATTTCTTTTGATAATCTACCTGTATACCATGATAACACTTGGATCCACAATTGTTGACTTGTGAGATATTTCTTCAAAATATTCAAGGGGCATCATGGTCTGGCTTGGGTCAATAAAATCAGGGTTTCCCCCTTTCTTTTTAATCATGAGGGATACATTGTAGGTACCACCTGGGAACTACTCATTATTTAGATATGTCATTCACAACCATTATCATAACTTGAATATGTCTAAGCTGCCTGCTAATACCAATGTCACACATGTAGATAACGGAAGAGCTATTACACAAACCCAGTCTTCTCCCATCATATCAAGTGTATATTTCTTTTTTTTTCTTTAAATCAATTGGGGTTAAGTAACTTGCTCAAGGTTACATGGCCAGATGTTTCTGGGTGGGTACTAAGTGTCTGAGCCTGGATTTGATCCCCAGGTCATCCCAACACTGGAGCCGGTGCTCTTACTCATTGAGTCACCTGGCTGCCCCTCAAGTGTATATTTCTATTCATTATACTAAATGCCATATTTTCTCAAAATCAGTCAGGATTTTCGGTTGGTTGTCATAGTAGATGAATCTATAATAAGTAAGGATTTATAAAGGATTTTAAATACATTAAAGTATTTTATTAAATCCAAGCATGATGAAGTGGGAAAAATTCTAGAATTGGAATCAGAGAACCTTATTTTGAATATTACTTCTGTTCGTGACTAGGTAATCTTAGACTTCTCTCTGGGCCTAACTTTCTTCATTTGTAAAATGTTGGCCCTCAGACTAAGAACACTCAGCTATCTTTCAGCTCTAAAACCATGATCCTATTAATAAGTCTATGAGATAAATTGTTCAAATAGCATCATTCTCATTTTATAACTGCAAAAAGATGAGACTCAAGTGATTTATCAAGGTCCCATGCTTATTCAATGGAAAAGACTAAATTTAACTCCATGTTCAGTATACCACAACAATTATCTGTTCAAAAGAATTAACTATATTAACTATAAAAAGTTTTATGCTATTATGATTCCATTAAGTCTTCTAATATTAGTTTTAAGCAAAACTCATTTTTATTATGGTCCATCTATGGATTGGTCTAAATAGTTGTGTGTGTGTGTATATATGCATATATATATACTTATATGTATATGTATATATATAAATGTATGTGTATGTATACATGTATATATACATTCTAACAAAATATGTGCATGTGTGTATATACAAACATATATTTTCTCAGAATGCAGAATTATGATATGACCTATCTTTATTCTACTAAATGAGACTAACCCACTCAAGGATCATATCAAAACATATATATCCTACAAAGATATAAGGAAATCACCTCCCAGTGATCATATACATACATTCCACCAAAGTCATCCTCTTTTCTGTTGATATAATTGAATATAATGACATATCAATCATCCAAATGTGCCATTCAGAGCCATTATCATGGATTCAATATAACTAGTTAGATAACTGGAAATTAGACTTGTATTATAGACTTATCATTTAGAGCTAGAAGGAATCTAATAAATAATCTACTCCAAGTACTCATTTTATAAATAGTGACACTGAAGGTCTAAGATTTTAAGAACCTTTCCCATGATCACACATGGTAAGTTAGTAGAAGGTCTGAATATCACCCTTTTCTCAAAGGAATTGGGTTTACACTTTGGTACTTGTATGATTTGAAGAAAGCAATTAATTTCTCTAGGCCATTTTATTTCCTCATCTATAAAATCTAGGAGCTGCAATAAATAACTTGGAAAGTTCCTTCCATCTAAAAATTCTGTGATGCTTTTGTTTCCAAGAAGAGGGCATTGTGGCTAGTTTTGGGTGTGATTTTCTTTTATATTCTTACCTTCCTTCCAACTTCCCTCCCTTCCCTATTTTGCATATAGGGAAGAGAATAAATGCCCATAGCACAAAGAAACCAGTCTTTTTGGAACTGAAGGATTTGCTTTAGGAGGAAAGGTTCCAGTTCTTCCAAACTTCTTATCTCTGCATAGAAAAAAAATAACAAAAACCTTAAAAACACAAAAAATTATAACTTTGTTTGAACCTACAAGCAATCTGTTAATTGCCAAGAGGGAATAGTGATCTCTCAGCCAGTTGAATTTAGTAGAATCAAATATCCACAGGTTTCCATCCCTCTCACACTCCCTGTAAGAAGAAGACAAATTCATTTTCTCATCTTTATCTAATGAATCACATTTAAAAAATAGCTAACTCTAGGCAAAATTTTTACATAGAAGAGAAACCTTTAGTAATTAACCAGCACTTGTGGCTTAAGGCAATTAAATTTAAAGAAAAGAGGCTGATTGATGAGTGATGTAGTTTTTCCATGTTCCAGAGTTCCAATGAGTCAAAATTCAGTCTGTCCACTGGATTCTCTTCATAAGCAGACATACATGACAGGAAAAGAAAAAAAAATTAAGATGCTTCTACGTGACTCTGTCTCCTGGGAAAAGCGATCTCTCTGCCTATCCTGCTGCTGCTGCCTCCTGTCTGAGCTGCTAACTATTGATCTGTGCTCTCTCTCTAACTCCTCTCCTGAACCTCTCCAGGATTGTATTTCTTTTTTTCAAATATGGAAAAGATATAAAATTCTTTCTTCCAGTCCTGATCCAAAAATGTACCTTCTTGTCTCCCCTTTGGAGATTATTTTTAGTGACATCATTTTGTCTAAGCCTACATGACCTGTGTGCCTTCATGAAATAAATACACTGTGAAGGAAAGAATAAATTAGGTTGTTATAGTTGTTTGTGTGGTGACTGTCTGTCCTTGTGATTTAATCAGCACGATATGAAAATGCCCTTTAGCAAAGCAGATCAACAGCCCCATCTATAACTAATAGGCTTGATAGTTTTATGGACAAGTAAGAGAAGGAAAAGGAATGAGCATTTATTAAATGCCCACTAGGTGCCAGACATTGGGTTAAGTTCTTTACAAATCTCTTCTCAGTTGATCCTTACAAAAACCTCATGAGGTAGCTACTATTAAATTGCACCATTTTTAATGCATCTGAAATCAATCGAGGTGATTTAGAGATTAACTCCTCCCATATTAGCACACAGTTCTCACTATGTAGGATAGTTTGATTAAAATGGAGAAAACCGCATAGAAATCCTATATTGAGCATCCTTTATTGGTCTTTAAGATACATGAGTTGCTTATCAAATTATCAGAATTTCCTAAAACTTGGTGGTATTACTCAAAGTTGATAGTTGACTGAGAAGTTATTTTAACCTCTCTTGTAGTTTTCTCATTGAAAATTATCAAATTAGGGGGCGGCCAGGTAGCACAGTGAGTAAGAGCACCGGCTCCAGTGTTGAGAAGACCTGGAGATCGAATCCCGGGCTCAGACACTTAGCACCCACCCAGAAACACCTGGCCGTGTAAGCTTGAGCAAGTTACTTAACCCCAATTGCTTAGGGGCAACCAGGTGGCTCAGTGAGTAAGAGCACCAGCTCCAGTGTCAGGATGACCTGGATCAAATCTGAGCTCAGATACTCAGCACCACACCCAGAAATAATAACTGGCCGTGTAACCTTGAGCAAGTTACTTAACCCTGATTGCTTAAAAAAAAATTATCAAATTAGAAAAGATTATATCTAAGGTAAAGTATAGTTTTAAAAGTTTGGTACTATTCATTCTGCTCACTTAATGAGTATTTGATAGATAATGATAGATATTTTGATATATTTTTATATTTGATATAATTTGATGGATAATGAATGAAAACTGCAATTATCATTAGTAGGGACATTGACCAGTTGGTCCCTTTCAGATGGTTTCTCAGTTGCTAAATCAGATTAAGAATATTCACTTTGTTTGAGAATGCTCTTGGAATTGTTGGGCATTCTGGAAGCAAAGAGTATGCATAGTTCTCTGAGCAATTTTATTTCTGTTCAGCAATTTCAGTTGTGTCCCACTCTTTGTAACCTCATCTGGGGTTTTCTCTTAACAAACCTTGAAGGGAGCCAAAATACCTGATCCAGGAACCAGGCTAGTCCTAGGTAAGTTAGCTCTGGGTTTTCCAGTAATGCAACCAGTCCATTCTGTTTAGTCCTGGTTTTCTCATTAGAAGGTGCTGTAAATCAGAGCTTGCCTGATATCCTGAGATCCAGGGTTCTGCCCTGTTCTGGGATATTACCAGGAGGTGTTAGCTCACCCATACATTTTAGATACTATTCATATGGCTTGGAAATCAGCAAGGACAAGATTACCGTCAAGGCCTATTTGACATCATTGTCTGGCATCTTGAAACTGAATTAAGAAGTAATAGAAAGCCTAGTAACCTATAGGTAGCTTCTTTGCTTCATTACTCTATAAAATCCTTACTCATGCTATCAATAAATGGATTGAATTGATAAATCTCACCTGGTCTACGATTTCAAGTCACACTTCCACGTTCTTGTACATCATTTGGAGCTGGCATAAGAAACCACTTAGTGTTGACCCTACAAAACCTCACATCCAATTTATGCAGAAAAAAAAACAAAACTCCAGATGTAGAACTGAATTATGAAAATCCACAATGCCTTAGAAATCAACAATGATGCCAATGATGTAGATTTCCGGAAAGGTTCTATTTGTTCTTCTGGCATTGTCCTTTGTCTTCCTATAACCTTCTTTTTGAAGCATCCAGGCTCTTGCTTAAGATGGGAGCAGCAACAGTCATCTCTGTAAACTTTACAATCAGATTAGGTAAAGATCCTATTAGGCCTACACAAACAGTTTGCAGAGCATCAGAAGCTCATATTTAATTAAAATTTAATATTTCTTTGTGGAGCTAAGGATGATTTAGCCTATAGATAGGGGCCATCCCACATGGTATGTGTCCAGAGTTCCCTTAGAAACTACAAGCGACTCAGTTGACAAAGTGATTCATCATCTGTGTATGGAAATAACAAACTCCCTGTGTGGTCCCAGTCGGGTGATGTCTCAAACATTGAAATGACTTGTTGTTTCTATATGATGTGTCCAGGTTTACAGGCAATGTGAGTTTGAGAGGATCAGAGATCCTGGGTTTATTGAATAAACCTAACTGAACTAGAGGGAGTTTTCTTCATTGGAGAAGACCACTGACAAAAAGAGTTCAAGCTCTTGGAAAGGCTTGTCATGAGAAACAAAATACGAGGTAGACAACACAAGGCCAAAGTGTAATATAAAATGCCTAATTAGCAGTTCTGCAAACAGTTTTATTTTCTAGTGAGATGTAAGTAGCAATCTCAGAGTAATTTTTTTCAGTAGTTATAAGTCAAGTTACTGAACCCTGATTTAAGTTAGTTTTTGTCGAATGTATCTTTTTAGCATTCCTATTTATTTTATTTAGATTTCCTTTTTGTGTACAGTATTAAATACCTGTTGCATACTAGATTCATATTGTAGAACAAATACCTTTCTACTCCACCCGTTTGGGAGAGTAGAGACATGAGTCATGACATAAAATACAAGTATTCTATTCCTCCCTTCCCCAGGGTGTTGGGGTAGCAGTTTAATGAGCTAAAGAATGCAAGAGAAAAGAATTAAACACCTTTCATCAGAGGTCAGACTATCCTAAGACTGAACTCAATACAGACAGAGTACCTGGGCTCAAAGCATAGGAAGAAGGGGGTGGCAGTTGGTTATTGTCTTCTATAGTAGAAAAGGACAAAAATGACTTCACCATGCCAGGGTCCATGCACAGTACAACATATCAAAATGCGACTCATCAAGAACAATACGAGCTCAAATGGCTGTACCACAGGTTGGGCACAATTTTCAATATGAACATTTGGAATGTAGGTGTCTCTAAATTTACACATCCCACATTTCCTTTAAGCTGCTACAATTCTACTTGTCAGGTATAGTGTCACAGATTCTCTGGTAGAGAAGCAATTCCTTATTGTGAGATTTGTTTCATAGTTTCCATCATAGTATTTTACAGAGAGCAACTACTAAAAATAGATAGATAGATAGATAGATAGATAGATAGATAGATAGAT
>NW_027186350.1:0-16633 GCF_028583685.1 Petaurus breviceps papuanus
GGCCTTTCTACTTGTGCCCTTGTCTATCATGTGCTTTTGGAGTTCACTCCATTGCCCATCTCATTCTTTTGTACCTCATTTAATCTCTTCCCATTTACTGGTTTCTTCCCCACTGTCTACAAATATCCAGATTAATCCACCCTTTAATCACAGCCCTTCACTGCACCCTGCCATTCCTTCAAATTTTAGTGCTGCATCTCTCTTTTCTTGCATTTTCAGGCTTCTTACATACTGGTCTTTGGTCCGCAACTCTGTGCCAACTGTTACAGTCTCTTCAAGAGAGCAATGAAACCTTAACTGCTAGACTGGACAAGCATACAACTGGAAATTGAGGGAGTTCCCATCAACTGGTGAATAGCTGAATAAATTATGTTATAAGAATGTAACAGAATATTATTGTGCTATAAGAAATGATGACAGGGCCAGTGTGGGAGAAACTTGAGAAGACTTGTATTAAATGATGCAGAGTGAAGTTGTCAGAAAAGGAAAACAATGTTTATAATAACAATATTAGAAAGATAAATTTGAAAGATCTTAGAACCCTGAGCAATGCAATGGCCAACCACAATTCCAGAGGTCACATGACAAAATGTGCCACCCACCTCCTGACAGAGAATGGACTCAAGAGTGCAGATTGAAACATATCTATTTTTTGGGGGGTGGGGAGGGATATGGCCAATATGGGAATTTGCTTTCTTTGACTATGCATGTTAATTACAAGAGTTTTGGCTTGGGTTTTCCTTTTTTTTTTTTCTCTTTTAATGGGTGGTGGGTGGGTGAGAGAGAGACAAAATAGATTTTTGTTAAAAGAACAAATAAAATTTATTAATTAAAAAGAAAGAAAACTTTTGTGAGGCATCACCCACCTCCTATCTTTTTGTCTCAAATTCCTGCCTTTTTTCTATATATGTAGTCATCAATAAACCTCCTAGGCTTTGAACAGTTAATTAGTATAAGAGATAAAGTGATAGACTTATAAGCAGGAAGACCAAAGTCCAAATCTTGCCTCAAATACTTGCTAGCTGTGTGATCTTGGGCCTATCATCTAATCTCCCTGATACTCAGCTTCTTCATGATAACAACAATACCTACCTCACAGGATTATGGCAAAGATCAAATAAGATAATATTTGTAAAGCATAATGCCTGTTATGTAGGAGATTAATTAATGCTTATTTCCCTCCCTTCTAATTTTATAGATGAGAAAAATGAGGTTGAAAGAGGTTAAGTAACTTACTCAGTGTCAGACTAGTGGCTGAGTCAAGATTTAAGCTCAGATCTTTCTGACGACAGGTCTATCACTCTATCTACTGCTATCTTAATTCATTTGAAATGAAAAGATGAGAAGACCAATGATGAAAAAGACATGAAATTAACCAAGTATTTTAAAAAATTCCTCCTTGCTCCTCAAAAAAAGAAGTATTTTGCCAAGAACATGACCAGAGAAAAGACTGATCCTTAGATAAGAAGGGAAAGCTAGGCCAAAAAAAACCACAAATCCACCAATTAATTTTGTTATTTAACAAATATACTCCAACTGTAACTGAAGGGTAGAAGACTATAAGAGCAAACACTTTAGCAAACATCATGGCTTTTCAAAGAGCAAATTGTATTCTTTAAAATTCAACTTCTGTAACAAGTCATTTAGACAAGAGGAAATTGAATGACACAATTTTGCTCAATTTTAGTATGACATTTTCTTCTTCTCACAAGACATTATAATTAACAAGCTAGAAAATTAATCAATTGATACCTAATAATCAATCAATACCTTCAGTGTTTATTATGTGTCCTTCACTATATATTAGGCACTATAGGGGACATAGCAATATAAGGTATGATTCCTCATCTCAAAGAATTTTCACTTAATTTGGGGAGAAAAGATATGAAACAAGTAGAGACATTAAGCTGTGTGATACTCATAATGTGTGCAACCATTGGGCATGTCATTTAACCTCTCTTCATGTAAGACAGGGTGTCAGAGGAACCCTTACTTACATGAAGGGTATAGGTAGAATTTGGAGACCTCTTACTTATAACTTCTTGTGCCCATACAAAATGAACACAAACATTTATGTATCTGTCACTCCTCTTAAGGGTTACTGCCAACCCCCCCTTACAAGCTCTCAGACTCATAGGTTTTCAAAACATAGAATAGCTTTACTAATATAGTAAAGACAAAAAAAGGACTTGAATCTGAGCTCACAGATTCCCTAGTCTCCAGTGGGTCAATTTCTTTTCAGGGACACATAGTTATAGTATTCTACTATCTGAAATCATGATTGTTACCCTTGCTTTTTAAAAAATTTTTAGCTGAAACATAATAGATTCTGCTTTAGCCACTTATTTTAATTCTATATGTGTCTTTCAGTTTCAAGTATGTCTCTTGTGAATGAATTATTGTTGGATTCTGATTTCTAGTCTACTCTTTATTCTCTTCTGTTTTAAAAGTGAGTTCATTCCATTCACATTCATAGTTATGTTTGCTAACTGTATATTTCCCTCTGTCCTTTTCTACTTATTTTTCTCTTTTTTTTGCACTGTTCCTTCTTTAAAATTTTGTTTTGTTTCTGATTACTACCTCCCTTAATCTACCCTCCCTTTTTTTTTTTTTATCACCTTTCCCTTTCTCTTATAGCCTATTCCCCTTCTAATTCCCTGTTGGGTAAAATGTATTTCTATACTGTGTGTGTATATATACTCTTTCCTACTTGAAACAGTTCCAATTGGAGTGAGGTTCAAGCATTGTCTGCTCCCTGTACCCCCATTTCTTCCTCCATTGTGAAAAACTCTTTCTCTTTTATGTGAAGTAATTTCCTCTGTTTTTCCTCTCTCTTTCCATTTCTCCCAGTGCATCATTCTTTCTCACTCTTCTGTTCTTCTTTTGAAATCATCTCAATATAATAGACACACACCAATGCTATCCTAACTCCCTAATGAAGATAGTGTTCTCAAGAATTACATGTATCATCTTCCCATATTGGAATTTAAACAGTTTAACCTTATTAAATCAATAAGATTTCTCTTCTCTTGTGTGTTGTGTTTGAATGTCAAATACTATATTCAGTTCTTTTTTTCACATCAGGAATACTCGAAAGTCCTCTATTTTGGGGCGGTTAGGTAGTGCAGTGAATAGAGCACCGGCCCTGGAGTTAGGAGGACCTGAGTTCAAATCCAGCCTCAGACACTTAACACAAAAACTAGCTGTGTGACCTTGGGCAAATAATTTAACCCCGGTTGACCTCCAAAAAGCAAAAAAAGTCCTCTATTTTATTAAATGTCCATCTCCCTCCAGGGAAGTAGAGGAAAAATTGGGAAAGCCACTTAGACATAAGGGATGATACCATAAGGCAATTAGGAGAGTAAGGTATAGTTTACCTGTCAGGTAAATGGAGAAGGGAAGAATTTATAACCAAGAGATAGAGAACATTATGAAATACAAAATGGGTGATTTTGATTACATTATATTAATACAAGTTATTCCCCAATTGACAAATAGTCAAAGGATATAAAAAGGCAGTTTTCAGAGGAAGAAATTAAACCTATCTATAATCATACGAAAAAATGGTTTAAATCACTATTGATTGGAGAAAAACCTGGAATGACTTACATGAGCTAATGCTGAGTGAACTGAGTAGAACCAGGAGAACATTGTGCACAGTAACAGCAACGCTATGATAGACTTAGCTCTTCTCAGCAATACAAGGATCCAAGACAATTCTGAAAGACTCGTGATGAAAAATGCTAACCACATCCAGAGAAAGAACTATGCAAACTGAAACATACTATTTTCACTTTTTAAAGTTTTTTTCTTAATTGTGATTTTCCTCTTTTGTTCTGATTATTATTTCACAACATGACTAATATGGAAATATGTTTAACATGATCTATATCAGATTGCCTGCTGTCTTGGGGAGTGGGGAGAGAGAAACATTTTTTTCTACTCTGCCATCTTGACTCTGCCCCAAGGGAGAAACATTTGAATCTCAAAATTTTACAAAAATGAATGTTGAAAATTATCTTCACATGTAATTTTAAAAAATACTATTAAAGAAAATAAAATTTAAAAAATACTGCTCAGACACCTAGGGTGCTGCTGAATCCCACTGTTGCTTCAGTCTAGTGAGAAGATGACCCTATAGCCCGGACCAATATGTGTGCAAGGTTGTGACTACAACTCCCATTGTATTCTCACCTGTTGCTTCTTCACTTGTAATGGCCACAGGTCTTTGAGGTAGGTTAAAATGTCAAAAAGGTATGGGTGATGTCTTTTGACTCATGTGTAAATTGGATTTAAGTGAGGCAGAGTTGCACAAAGTAGTCAGCCTCACCCCCTCCTCCAGAGCTCTCAAAGTTCAGTGGCAAGACAAAAGTCAAGATGACTGGACATGACTTGGGATGCAGTGGATGACCTTGGAGTCTCCTGTGTCTAAACAAGCTCTAAGTGTACCACAACTCTTGTTTCAGCCATCTTCATGAAGGTTGGAACAAGTTGTTCTCATTTGCCCTTTCCACTGGGGAGAAGTCTTCAGATGCTTGGGGTAGACATCCTCCTAACTTACCAATGGGTTTGAGGCTCCTCTGTTACCCGCAATCTGGTTTAGCCTGTCTTTGGAAATGGTTTACCAGACTGCGGGGCATGCTACAGCTTCTTGGAGCCACAGGTGAGAGCTGGGTGTCAGGTGTACACCAAAGGTGGAAAGCAGCCCTGAAAAGGACTTGGCAGTCCTCACGCCAGAGGTACTAGTCTTTCTGGAACACCTGTACATGCAAGGAATCCTGGAATCCCACCTGACAGTTACTCATCTTTTCCTTCTAAGGGCATGAAACTCATCAAGTTTATTTAAAACGTCTACTGTTTTATACCTATGTCCTACAGCCCTACACTCAACACCAACTGTCCCTTAAGGTATCTTTGGGAACACTTCTTTTTTTTTTTTTTGATATCTCCAATTATACTGGATAAAATGTCCAACCCATATATCTTGGTCAGCTTTTATGCTTTGGGTCAGCTTATGATGGATCTGTTCCATTTACTTTTTTCTCCTTTTTTTTTTTTTTTTGAGCAATTGGGGTTAAGTAACTTTCTCAAGGTTACAAGGCCAGTTTTTTTGGGTGGGTTTTTTTGGTTTTTTAAGTATCTGAGGCCAGAAAAGATCCCGGTTCCTCCCACTCTGGGCCAATGCTCTTACTCACTATGCCACCTAGCCACCCCTACTTTTTTCTCCTATTGCCTGGACAGAGTACTTTCTATTTGGTTAGCAACTCCACCCCAGTTATCTTAGGGATTTGGAAAAGTACTCTCTCTTTCCTATTTTCCTGATAGAAAGGAACCCTGCCTTCTCCCTGGGCATCTGAGCTAGGTTATAAAAATTATGTAAGACTCCTTCTTGGGAATCTCTCAAAGGGAAGGGAGAGAGGCAAAGCCAGAACCTCTCAGCCAAAATAGTTGTGTTAAGGGAGAAGAACCTGAATAAGGAGACTTTTTTAGTTCCTGCTAAAAAATGCAAAGCAAATAAATCAGAGAAGAAAAGTTTATTTTATTTGGGTTTGGTTTTTTTTTTTTTTTTGCTTTTTGGAGGGCAATTGGGGTTAAGTGACTTGCCCAAGGTCACAAGGGCTAGTTTTTGTGTTAGGTGTCTGAGCCAGATTTGAACTCAGGTCCTCCTGACTCCAGGGCTGGTGCTCTACTCACTGCACTTCCTAGCCACCCTGAGAAGAGAGGTTTTAATGTAAATTAGAGTCCAGTTTTAAAACTATCCAAAAGCAAAATGTAATGCCTTGGAAGACAATGAATTTTCCCATCACTAGAATTCATCAAGTGGATGACAATGTGTCAAGAACACTTGGGCTAGAAAGTTTATAACCACTAGTCTCTAAGGTCCCTTTGCTAAACTAATTGAAGTGGTTAATATATTGAAAGACCAGGAAAAACATTTCAAATGACTTGACAAACTGGGAAAAAATTGGTGTTATAAAGTCATGATGAAATTTACAGAGTAGTACCTTTGAGTTCAAAAGCCTAATGGTGAAAAGACAGAATGGGGAAATACTGAGGGGAGGGGTGGTAGGAAGACCTGGGGTTGCAGTTGACCACAAGCCCAAATCAGCAGCAGTATAATACAGTATCACTTTTTGTGAGGCTGAGGAGAGGGAAGTCACATGATTCTAGTACATTTTATAAAGAAGGTAGGATTATATTTAAACAAGTCCATGGAAGTAACTCTGAGTTAGCCAATTCTTTATTTTTTCCAGTCAATTCTTTAAAAATATCTCTGACTACCCATATGTACAAAAATATTTATAGCAGCTCTTTCTGTGGTGGCAAAGAATTGGAAATTAAGGGGGTGCCCATCAATTGGGCAATGGCTGAACAAGTTGTGGTATATGCATGTTATGGAATACTATTGTGCTATAAGAAACAAAAAGCAGACAGTCTTCACATTTACCTGGAGAGGCTTATACAAACTGATGCTGAGTGAGAAGAGTAGAACCAGGAGAAATTTGTACACAATTACAGACACAACGTATGTATGACAACCAACTTTGATAGACTGGACTCTTCTCAGCAATCCAGGGTTATAAGTCAATCTGCAAAAACTCAGGATGGAGAGAGATGTTTACATCCAGAGAAAGAAAAGAGTTTGAACCCAGATTGAAGCAAACTACCTGCCCTTTTTCTTTTTCTTTTTCTTTTTCTTGTTTGGCTTTGTTTCCTCTTGTTCATTCCATCTGATACAAGCCTTCTTTATAACCTGACTACTGCCTAATGTGAAAGTACTTGCAGATACTGGTGGGGTACCTGGGGTCTAGGTCAAACCAACTTGTAAAACCAGTCTGTGAAGTTGTAACTGCCACTTGCCGCCATTGTGGGAGAGGGAGGGAGGAAGAGAAAATCTGAAACTCAAGGAATTGTGGAAATGAGTCTTGTAAACTAAAAGTAAACAAATTAATAAAGACCAAAAAATAAAAAGAAAAATATCTCTGACTCAGGTCATCCTATTTTTTTGAAAGATGTGTAGGAATTCGAGATGGGCTAGAGAAGAGAAACAAAAATGATTAAAGGATGAAGGATAATACCAAACAGATAATTCAGATCCTTAAGATGATAGTTTAGTTTTGGAAAACAGTTAAACATACATGCACATTCCACCCCACAATATATTCATTCTTTATAAAACCTTTACAAGTCAGAGGACTTGGCCTAGGACCCAGTTCTAAGATAAGTGTAGCAGATCCTGAATCAGCATAAATTCTTCTAGCCTTATCAGTAGGTGGAGTAGGGAGTGGTTTACTTGGTAAAATTTGAGGGAAACCAGAAAAGTTCTCTTTTCCTCTGTTTGACATACCATTCTCTGTCCTACCTTCAAAGCCCAGTTCAAAAGCTACCTCCTCCAGGAGGTCTTCCTTGATTCCATAGTTAGTAATAATCTAGTAGTTATGTATTTTTCTTAGACCAAGTACCAACAGGGCAGGTCTCTTTGCATCTCCACCAGCACATAGTACAATACTCTGCAAACAGTAGGCTCTTAAGAAATATTTGTTGAATTGAATTGAATGTGGTCATTAGATAGATGTTTGGAATCTTTTTACAATTATCTCCAGAGCTTTAAACACTTTTTAAAAATTTATGTATTCATTCATTTGGCATTCCTTTTTTTTTTTAAGATTAGATTTTGTTTTAGATTCCATATTTTATCCCCATATAGTAAGGGTTCACATTGGGCTGCTCACATCAGTCAGCCCAGTAAGTTAGCTCAGGAGCTAATGTTCCATTTCTTTCCATTTCTGGGCCACTTTACTCTTTCTTAGGCAGTCTGGATGGCTTCTCCCCCCTACCTCCCACCCATATTGGTACTGGTCTGCGTGGGGGTGGGGGGTTGGGGGTGGGCGTAGCCTCAGAACTCCTGAGCTCCAGTGATCCACCAACCTCAGCCTCCTGGGTTCATAAAGATTCCTGGAATGCACTACCATGCCTAGCTCAACAAGCATTTATTAAAACCAAAAACAGACTGCCCTCAGTGAGAGAATGGTGCGGAGGGCAGGACGTGGATGCAGAAAATTAAATTAAACACAAAATAAATACAAAACAACCTGGGGGGAGGGGTATGGCATCAGGAACTGGAGGGATCTGAATGGGCTTCCTGGAGGAAGGGGCGCCTCTGAAGAAAAGCTGGGGGTTCTAGGAGATGGAGGTGAGCTGCTACATTCCAGACACAGAGTGTAATAGAGGCAAAGGCAGAAGACAGGAGATGTAACGTTCTGTCTAGGGCGCCGCCAGTGGCTCAGTTTGGCTGGACTGAAGGGCGCAGGAAAGAGAGTGGTGTGTAGCAAACCTGTACAAGTGGGAGATGGCCAAAAGGACTTTAAAAGCAAAACGGGGCAAGAGGGAGCCACTGGAACTTCTGGAGCAGGGGAGTAACATTGTCAGGCCTGTGCTTTAGGAATATCAATTTGGCAGCTGTGTGGAGGATGGATGAGAAAGGACAGATCTGAGGAGAGGAGACCAATTGGGAAGTTATTGCTGTAGTCCAGGCAATAGATAATGCGGACTTGCATTATTAGCATAGCTGAATTATCATAGTGCCCATGTTAGTGGAGAGATGTGGAGGTAGAAACTGACTGGATATCGGGATTTAAGGGGGATGTTCTTGACGTCGTGAACTTTAGTGATTTTGGAAAAAGTGACCTCAAGACATATGGGTAAGTTAGAAGGAAAATCAGAGGAAAGGTTCTGAGAAGGTCCTAGGACACACCCATGCATGCATACATCAGCCTGAATTGATGACAATCTAGAGAAGACTTTGAATAAGAAGGGGCTAGATATGCAGGGAGAAAGCTGTAAGGAAAAAGCAAGGAAGAGAAAGGAAGAGTGGATGGTCAGCCAATCAAATCAATAAGCATTTACTGAGCACTTACTACATGCCCAGTGGGCAGCTAGTTGGTGCATGGGATAGAGAGCTGGGCCCTGCTTCAGGATGAACCAAGTTCAAATCCTCCCTCCTTTACTAGCTGTGTGATCCTTGGGAAGTTCACTTAACCGTTTGCCTTAGTTTTCTCATCTGTAAAGTGAGCTGAAGAACTCTAGAATCCTTGCCTAGAAACTCCTAATGGGGTCGTGAAGAGTTGTGGCTGAGTGGAGAACAGACAGAAGGAGGAGAGATTTGATTCAGGCAGACCCACCAACAGACTATTGCAATGATACAGGCATGAGGGGATGAGGGCCTGTGTTAGTGGGGCAGTGTCAGAGGGGAGAAGGGGACATTTTCAAGAGATATTGCAAAGGTGAAATCCACAGCTCTTGGCCATAGTTTAGATTTGAAGGGTGAGAGAGTCAACCATAACTCAGTAACATCAGGTTTCTACAGAGAGGACAAAAAAGATGAGGACTGAGAAAAAGCCATTGATTAATCAATTAAGAGACCCTTGGTAATCTTGGGGAGAGCAGATTAGTTTGAGTGATGAGGTCAAAGTCAGATTACAACAGGATGAAGAGTCTAAGGCAACAAAAGGGAGAGATGTGGAGCACACTCAGTTTTTTCTAGGAATTTGACTGAAATCCAGGAGGATAGAAAATCAGTAGGAGGATAACTTAATAGGATAACATGATGAAGTCACAGTTTGGGGTTTTTTTTGGCTTGATTGTTTGTTTGAAAAGAATGGAAAGATCTGAGCATATTCTCAATGGTGGCAAATCTTTGGTTTTGAGGGGGGATTTCATTTATTTTTTTTAATAGTCAAAAGCTGATTTCTTTGTTTCTTCTTTCTTTTCTTCCTCCTTCCCTCCTTCCCTCCCTCCCTCCCTCCCTCCCTTCCTTCTTTCCTTCCTTCCTTCCTTCCTTCCTTCCTTCCTTCCTTCCTTCCTTCCTTCCTTCCTTCCTTCCTTCCTTCCTTCCTTTCTTATAATCAAAAGCCAGGTCTGGTAAATAAAAGTGTTTGACCAATCTAAGTAATACTATTTTTGGTCAGTGCAATGAATGGCATGGCATATGAACTGGCTTTGAAGGGGAAAGGAGAATTCTAAAAGTGAAAGCAATTTCTTTGAAGGTGATACCACTCTGCTGGGGAAGTTCCCATGTATTTAAAAAATACATATAGCAATAGTAGAAAGAACATTAGATCTGGAGTCTCAATGTATGGCCTATATCAGATTGCATGCCATCTTGCAGAGGGGGAAAAATTTAGAACTCAAAATCTTGTAGAACTAAATATCGAAAGCTAAAAATAAATAAATTAATTAAAAAAAGATTTGGACTCTGATTTGCTACTTCTTGGGCATGTGACATTAGCCATCACTTTAAAATATTAAACATCAATATGACAAATTAGATATACTTTGTAACTGCATTTTCATAAATCAATTCTAATGCATAAAATACTATAACTTTTCAGTCACTACCTCTAAATCACCATTAGGATTCTTCATCTTTCTATCCTCTTGCATTCACTTCCCCTCTTATATAATTGTAACCACTATATAACTATATAATTTTATGTATAGTTAACTATATAACCACAACAGCAAATAAGCTTTAATTTGAATCTTTTAAATCACTAGTAATTTGGGGCATTTTTCACATGGCTATCGATAGCTTGGTTTTCTTCCTCTGAAAACTGCCTGTTCATATGCTTTGACCATTTATCAGTTGGGGAGTGGGTCTTGTTCTTAGAAGTTTAAATCAGTTCTCTACACATCTTAGAAATGATACTTTTATCAGAGAAAATCACTACAAAGATTTTCTCCCACTTACCATCTTCCCATCAAATTTTAGCTGAATTGGTTTTGTTTGTGCAGACAATTTTAAATTTTATGTGATCAAGATGGTCCATTTTACTTTTTGTGATTCTTCTCTATCCTTTGTTTGGTCATAGATAATTTCTTCATTGCTCCACTTATTTGCTTCGTGTGTTTAAATCACCCTTTATATTTGAGTCATGCACACATTTGGAGCTCATCTTGGTATATACAGTATGAAATGCTGGTTTAAACTTAGGTTCTGTCAGACTACTTTTCCAGTTTTCCCAACAATTTTTGTTAGATAGTGAGTTCTTACCTAGATAGGGTGCAGCTAGGTGGCACAGTGGATAGAATGTTGGCCCTGGAGTCAGGAGGACCTGACTTCAAATCCTGACTTACTTCCTAGCTGTGAGACCTTGGGCAAGTCACTTAGCCCTCTTTACCTCAGTTCCTCATCTATAAAATGAGTTGAAGGAAATGGTAAAGCACTCAGTTTCTTTGCCAAGAAACCCCAAATGGGGACAGGACATGACTGGAATGAAATAACTCCTATAGTTCAGATCTTTGAGGTAGTAAACTATTTTGCTTCTGTATATTATATATACCTAGTCTCTTCCACTAATCAATCTCTGATTTCTTTTTTTTTTAATCTGATTTCTTAACCAGTACCAAATTGTTTTGATGATTACTACTTTGCAGTATTTTTGAAGAGGTTACTCATACATAAAGAGGGTTAGGGTTGCTCTGGAGACCCTAAAATACCAACATGCCGGGTCCTACCTAATGAATTCGACTCAAGTCTTCTCAGCCAAAGAAAAGTAAAGTTTATTAAAAGTTTGCTTGTATTAGACACAGAGTAAGTGTGTGCTAGATCATTCTATGGCGCTCTCACTATTCTATGGCATTCTATGGGGCTCTCACTATTCTATGGCGCTGTCACTATTCTAGGGCATTCTATGGCACTCTCACAAACATGAAGACAGGATGGGGTCTTATATACAGAAGGGTGTGGGAGGAATCTAGGGGTGGTCTAGAGGAGGAGTTTGGGGAGGGTCTTCAGGAGGAGTTAATGAGGTCAATGAGTGATGAGGTGGGAAGTTTCTGGAGGCCATCTGGAGACCACAGACAATGGTGGGCTAGGGAAGTTCCAGGGTGGATCCACACTTTGATTGGGAAGTCTAGTAACTGAGGGTGGGGAGTCTAGTAACAGAGGGAGGGAAGTTTAGTAACAGGGGCTTGGGTTCAGCCCCTCATTGCCTCATCAAATGGGATGATTAACTAGTATCCAAGGGAGGTTCCCAGAGCCTGTACCTCAAGGACTCAAGGAGAGCTCAAGGGGGCCCCCAGAGCCCATACCTCATCAGTTTGAGATCTGGAACTGCTAGAAACCCTTAATTCCCATTAAAAAAAAATTCCCTTGAGGTTCTTGACCTTGTGTTTCTCCTAGATGAATTTGGCAAGTTTTTTTCTCTACAAAGTAATTCTTTGGCAGTTTGGCATGGCACTGAAGAAATAAATTAATTTAGGTATTGTCATTTTTATTATATTTGTTCAGACTACTCATGAACAATTACTCTTCCTCTAATTATTATTATTATTATTTTGCCTTTTGGGGGGCAATTGGGGTTAAGTAACTTGCCCAAGTGTCTGAGGCCGCATCTGAACCAATGCTTTGCTCACTGCGCCACCTAGCTGCGCACTTCCTCTAATTATTTAGTTCTGTCTTTATGTGAAGAATAGTTTGTAGTTGTATTTTCACAGTTCTTGTGTGTGACTTGGTAGGTAGACCTCCAAGTATTTTATATATTCTGTAGTTATCAACTTGTTTTCCAGAATGATTCTATTAGCCGTGAGTGAGTATACCTTTTCCTCCACATCTGTTATCTTTTCTTTGCCTTTAATTATTTTTGCTAATTTAACCATTAAAGTTGGAGATACTGGGGCGGCCAGGTGGTGCAGTGAGTAAGAGCCCCGGCCCAGAGTTGGGAGACCCTGATCAGTTCTGGCCTCAGATACTTAACACCCACACAAAATAACTGGCTGTGTAACCTTGGGCAAGTTACTTAACCCCAATTGCTTAAAAAAAAAAGTTGGAGGTACTAACAGTTTTACTTTATATCTCTATGATTGTTGACTTTGAACAGTGTTTGAAATGACCATTAACAATTTATATTTCCTTTTTTCAAAAACTTGAATATAGGTTAGTCCTTTTTGAACTTTTTTGAAATTTGAGAAAAAATATTAGCATTACCTCACAGGGCTGTTGAGTGGCAAAAGTGCTTTGTGAATATTTAAAATGTATGTAAATGTGTTATTTTTACTCACTGGCTTTAATTTGTTTCTTGATTACCAGTTAAACTGGAACAGGCCAGGGACCCCATTTTATGCTGCTCCTTTCTGTATCTGCACAGCACCTAGCAATGCCAGGCAATGAATATTTGTTGTGGACTGGTTTGTTGATTGAAGCAAAGACTTGTCTAGTGCCATGCCTCAAATCAGCTTTCCCACTCTGTGTACTTAATACTCACACCACATGTGTTTGCTCTTCATAATGACAGCTTTAACAGTCCCCAAGGGAGGGAGAAAACCCTCTCTACGGTAAGGAGGGAGAAGGAAAGAGTTAGGGGCATCCGTGGCAGATCTGGGAAGCCCACCCAGGAGTTCCTGCTTCCTAACTCCACTGGAAGGAGGGCCCTTTTGGGAGCCTGCTAGGGACAGAAGCAGCCTTTCCTGGCTGCACTCGGTCCCTTCGTGGGCCTTTCATGAGAGATGCACATGGGTTCCTGAGCCTGAGTACAATGGAGGTGGACAGCTAGTCTCCCCCTCCCGGTCCCTTGCCCCATCCACTCTCCCCTTGGCCCTTGCTGCATACCTGCCTGGCTCTGGTCCTCTGGACTGCCTGGGTCCTTGGGGTGCAGTAGAGGCAGCCCTCCCAAGGGCCCTGCCTAGGCTCTCTGGTTACAGGGCTGAGGAGGTGGGAGGGGGGGACTTGTCTCCAGTTTCTGGCTCTCTCCTCTCAGCCCTTCCTCAGTGGACATAGAGGATCTCCCTCCCGCTGCAGTTCTCGTATCCACCTACCCAAGCTTATGTGTTTACGGTCTTGGGCTCACTGCCCCTTGATCTTCTCCTCTTTCCCGGCCAGGAGAGTGGGATTTTCTCAGCTGTCTGGGGGAATGGAGCTAGGGCTCCAGGGGCCTGGAGAGGTAGGGGCGGGGCTGAGGGGAAAAGGCTTAGGGGCCAGAGGAAGGAGGGAGAGGGAAGAGGAAAGGAGGGAGGGGTTAGAGGAGGAGGTGGGGGGCGGCGGGACTGAGAAAGAAAGGGGCAGGAGTCCGCTTCAGAAGTGGAGGGGTCCAGAGCAGCCTGGGACCCTGCCTCCCAACTTCCAGTCTTTCCTTGATCACTGCTCTCCCCCCCCCCCCCCCCCCCCCTCCCCCCAACTCCTCCAACTCCTCCAACTCCTTCTCGGTACTAGCCCCTCCTCTGACCGCCCAGGGCCAGGCCGGCCCAACCTCTCTCTCTTCCCTGCGAGCCCCCCTCCCTTGTCTCCCTCTCAGTCTCCTCCCCAAGCCTGTAGCGAGGGTCGGGCACTCCCTCCCTCAGCTGCGTGCATCTCATACCAGCTCTCATTCCTCACATACCAGGCTTCCTCCTTTCAAACTTGAGGCCAGGGGGGTGGCGAGGGACAGCAGCCTCCCCAAGGCTCTAGCACCCCAGCCCGGCCCCCTGCCACCCCCCACCTCCCAGCCTCCACGGGCTAGCAGTCTCCTTCCAGGGTCTTCCTGCCCCTTTCCCTGTTCAGGTGAGTGGAAGTGTCTGCACAGCAAAGTCCCTGCTTCTTGTCTCCCGCCTTCCCCTACTTTCATCTCTGGCTCCCTCCCTCCTCTCTCTACTTCCCCTATCCCTCTTCCCCCTCCCTATCCTTCCCTCCCCTCCCCTTCTCTTCCCCCCTCTTCTCTTGTTTCTCACCCTCCTCAGTTCCTTCTTGCTCTTTTCTTATCCTTTGCTTTTTCCTCCTTTCCCCTTCTCCCTCCTTTATCCTGCCCTTCCCTCTCCATCTTAGCCTTTTTTCTCTCAATTCTTGCACGTCTTTTCTTCTTTCTTTTCTTCCCCTTCTTTCCCTTCCTTCACTCTGTCCTTTCCCTTCTTCATAATTTTCTCTTTCTCCTTTCTTTCCTCCTTGAATCCTCTTTTCTTCCTCCTTTCGTTTCTCTTTCAGAGTTCCTTCTTCCTCTCTTTCAGTTGACTCACTCCTCCAAGAATAGGGATCTTGTGTTTTCCTGTCAATTTGATCCTGGAAAAACTCCTTCCTCGCTCCCTTCCGGCCTCCTGCCTTTCCCCCTACCCTGAAACCGGGAGCCGTGTGTGGCAAGTTGTGTGCTGTACTGTGAGGATCCTGCCTCCCCATCATTATGTCCTTAGAAGTGCTCTGCTGTCCCCCAGCCAACTTTTCCCAACCCTGAGTCTTCTTTTAGTAGGGAGGGTTTTTTGTACCAAGAGTCGGAACCCTGAAAATCTGGTGTCCCAACGTGATTTCCCTTTTGTATTCTCTACAGCATTATTGGAGAGCTGGAGAAGAGTTGGTGCATCTCAGAGTGCCCCTCATAACTCACTTAGCACACCATCCCTCTCTCATCCCCTGTCCCGGGACAGGTAAGGAACACTGTTCAACTGTGGATCCTAGTCTGGGTAGGAGGGAGAGGTTTAGAGAAATGCGCGGGAAGGTTGGTGTGTTTAGGGGAATTCATAGGATCATAGATAGAACCAGAGATTTGGAACAGAAAAGATTTTAGAGATCCTCTATTCTAGATTAGTCACTGGGGTGTCTAAGGGCTGGGGATGGGAGGACTACAGGAGGGGAAAGGGACTTTTTAAAATAGCAGGAAAGCAAGAGTGTAAGGAGGGAAGGAAAGGATAATGCTAATTCTGTGTGACACTGGGCAAGTTCTAAGCCTCTGTATTCTGAGCTATAAAATGGGGCTAACCATACCTGTACATGATAGAGATCCTATGTTCAAAGTGCTTTGTAGCTAGTAGAAAGTACTACACATATAGAATCGTACTTTAGAACTGGAAGAGACTTGGAGGCCGTCTATCTAATCCAATCCCTTTATTAAACAACTAGTTCCAAGATTTTACATGTAATATATAAATTACAGGTAATATGTGAGTTATTTTTACTGCAGCAGCCACCATACTGAGAAAAGAGGTAGATGAAAGTAGAAAGGAAATAAAACAGGGAGAAATAAAAGCTATGAATAAAGGTGAAGGAAGGGATTTTCCATCTGTTACTCTTCATTGCCAGACCTTTCTTAGTTTAACCCTAGAAGAGGCAAGAGTACTCAGGGGGAGGTATTTGGAGTTTGCTGGGTAATTGTTGTTTTTTTTGTTAAGTGGCTGTAATTGGCTTAGAAACCAGTGGTGGTTTGTTTTTTTTCCTGGGGGGGGGGGGGGGGATGAGAAGCATGGTGGCCATGCTTATAAGAGTTGTAGGGTAAGAGGGCTATAAAAACCTAAAACCAGAATTTCATCAGAAGGGCAACCCAGAATCCTCCCCAAAATATGTCTTGTGTGTGTGTGTTTGTGAAATAGAGATATTCACTGGGGAAGGGCAGTAGGTGGGTAGATGTCTGTATTTAAAAGTGTGTGGCTCTAGATCTCACTCTGAATTGGTATGGCTTCATGAGTCTGTGTATATGACTCTTTAGTTCAGTGTGTTCTGAGTCTATGCACACAGGGTCGGTCTCTGAGTAGGCAGTTTTGTGTTTGAACCTCTGCATCTCAGTACTTATTTTGAAGTGTGAGGGTTTCTTGAATTGTCTTTGGACTGATCCACTGTGTCTTTATATGTGCTTGCATATTTGTATGTATCTGACTATCCATATATGTCTCTGTGTCT
>NW_027186350.1:16643-31152 GCF_028583685.1 Petaurus breviceps papuanus
GGGGAAAGAAAAACAAATTTCAATCTTCACTGAGTCCATTAGTTTTCTGTTTAAGATAAGTAACATTTGGGATTATCATGGATCATTGTGTTGATCAGAGTTACTAAATCTTTCACAATTAATTATCTTTACACTATTGCTGTTACTGTGTAAATTGTCCTAGTTTTTCTCACTTTACTTTGCATCAGTTCATATAAGTCCTCCCAGTTTTTACTGAAATCATCCTCTTTGTCATTTCTTAGAGCTCAGTATTTCATCACATTCATATACCACAACTTGTTCAGCCATTTCCCAATTCATGGGCATTCCCTCAGTTTCCAATTCTTTGTCACCACAAAAAGAGCTGCTGTAACTATTTTTGTACAGATGGGTCCTTTTCCTTTACCTTTGATCTCTTTAGATCATAAACCTAGAACTGGCCTCCAGTCTTACCTTTGCCAGGTCTCCTACAGAAACCCTTCAAATTCTCATTTCCTATCATGCAAGCTAACCCTACACTCTGACTCCTCTCTGTTCTAATCAGGCTGATCTACTTATTATACACCATGGAGGGCAGTGTGGTATCAGGCAATAAACACTGGGTTTTGAACTAGGTTCAGATTAGTTTTTGAACTAGTTTGAATTCAGGTATGAATTCCTCCCCTATAATTTACTACCTCTATGTCCTTGGCCATAGGGTATTTTACCCTTGTGAACCTGAGTTTCCTCATCTGTAAAATGGAGATAATAATATCTTTACCTCCCAAGCTTGCTTTGAGGAAAGTGCTTTGTAAACTATAAAATGGTATACATATAGCAGGGTGGGTATTTGGAATGTAGAGAAAAGTGTTCTGGGTTTAAGGTCAGAGGACCTGGGTTTGAACCTCAACTCTGCTACTTAAAACCTAAACTTTGGGCTAGTGGTTTAAGGGGTAAGGGAAAGGAAAGAACATTTGCCTACTATGTATCCAGCCCTGTTTGCTTTACAGACAGCTCATTTGTTCTCCACAACAACTCTGTGAGGTGGGTGCTATTATCTTCTGAGGCAGACAAAAGTTAAGTAATCTGCCCACTTCTAGTGAGTGTCTGAAGCCACATTTGAACTCGGGTCTTCCAGGCCCAGCTCTCTATGTCTAGTGCACCACCTCACTGCTATAGCTCAACCTTTCTGTACCCTAGTTTCATCATCAGTAAGATGAAAGGATTAGATGAACTCTTTAAGACTGCTTCCAGGTCTAAAAATATCAACTACTCTAATGCTCATTCCTACTGGGTGCCTTCACTAATGGTCTCCTCTTCTGAAAACCTGCCTTCTTCCCTCCACCCTTATCCAAGTCTGAACCAGCTCAGTTAAGTCCCTGGATTTTTTAGTTGTCAGAAGCTGGTAGCAATTACCAGAAGAGTTACTGGTTCAACATCAGAGTGCCATGTTACCTTCCATCTCTACCAAGGAATAAACAGAAAGGAATTAGACTGCAGGTTTGCTTTCTAGTCAATAACAGTAACTGATGTTCATGGAGTGTTTTATAGTTGGCAAAGCATTTTATATAAATTGTCTTATTTGAGTCTCAGAACAACCACGTGAAGTAGGGACGACAGGCATTATTACATCCACTTTACAGGGGAGGAAACTCCATCCCAAGAAGTCTAAGTTACACAGCGTCAGAGGCAGAATCCGAATCCAGGTTTTCCTGGGTTTCCCTTCAGGTACAATCTGATAGTCACCAGGCCACACTTCCTTTCAGGGATTTCAGAATCTAGAAGGGATTCTGCAAGAGATCTTCAAAAATGTCGTCTAGGCTAACACCTTTGTTTTACAGATGAGGATATTAAGGCACAGAAAGGTAAAGTGATTTCAGATCACTTCAAATCAGCTTGTAAGCAACAGAACCAGACCTTGAAGTTGGTGTTTTCATTGCAAATCTGGGACTCTTTCTACTATACCAAACTACCTTCTTTTTTTTTTTTTTTTGCTTTTTGGAGGGGGGAAGGCAGGGCAATTGGGGTTAAGTGACTTGCCCAAGGTCACAGGGCTAGTAAGCATTAAGTGTCTGAGGCTGGATTTGAACTTAGGTCCTCCTGATGCCAGGGCCGGCACTCTATTCACTGTGCCACCTAGCTGCCCTAAACTACCTTCTTTCCAAGAGCTCAAATCTATTTCTTCCTCCTTGACTATTCTTTCTCTGATTATTCCAGGGCTCCCTGAGTTTCTTTTTCTTACCTTTCTATCTTAATTATAGTCTGTGCCATTCAGTGTAGCACATCAATATATAGGAGGCTTGTCTTGTTTGCTATTGTTTCTTGTGGTTTGTCTTAGCTTTCCATCTTTATAAGCTCCTGGAAGGTTTGAATTTCTCCTTGTTTGCCACGGGTCCAAGCACAGCCTTGCCATGCCTTCAGTGTTTGTTGAGTGAATGCCTAACCTCCTCTGCCTTTAGGATCCTGGGGCTGTATGTAGCAGTGATGCAGTGAGCACCATTTGCTAGGAGATTCTCATAACACTTAAAATGAGTGTCCTCTTTCTCCCACATACCCTTCTGTTTCACCCCAAGATACTACTCAGCCATTATGTCCCATGCTATATAGCTAGGATCAGGAGGAAAACCACCCTATCTTTACTTTCTGTAGAATCACAGAATGCCAGAGCTAGGAGGGAGGCATAGAGTCGGGGGCATGGGGGAAGGGTAGAGGAGAGGGATGGAAGGGTAGAGAGAGGGGACAGAGACAGAGACATAGAGAAAGACAGAGACAGAGTGCTTTTGAAAGTCATCTCTCCCATCTCTGTCTCCATGCAGACTTTAAAGTTAACCCAATCCAAATCCAAGGGGGTCTAGACTCTGACTTTCCATATCCTCCAGGATACTGGGGGATTTTCACAAATTTGCTTAGCTAAGAATCTCAATGCCAACCAGAAAGTCCTCTCTGTGGTTTGCTCCACATCCTTGCCTTCATTCCTCTGTGGAAGTGAGTGGTACTTACTACTGGTCTCAGTCCAGTAATCTTTCCTGTAGCTTATGACAATTGACAAATCTATTACTCTCCCCCAGTCTTCCCTTGTTCCCTGTGACATGGTGTTGTATTGGTCTTTGGGATGACAGCACCCTTGAAGTCTCAGGAATTGGAATAGAAGAGCTGATTTTCTCCCTAGAAAGGCTTTTGCAGCAGAAGATTAGAAAGACTAGAAGTCTGGTCTTTTGGGTTCTAGTTCCAGCTTTCTTTTGCTCTGCTTAGAGGGTATGATTTTCCCCTCTTAGTTTTTCCATCCAGAAAATAAGGAGAATATTATTTTCTACTTGAATAAACTTTAGCCACCTTATTGCCTTTTTTTTTTAGCTCTTTCTTAAAAATTAGGAATCTACTTCTGCTTCAATCACCTGGAACTCAGGGGAAATCTTACAATGCCTTCATATGGGAAGGATTGGGAAGCTTAGCACAGGTCGGGGGCGGGGGTAGGGGGGGAAACCTTAGTTTGCTCTGAAGAAGAGTAGGAGAATGGTTCAGTCTCCTCATGACCTGGACCAGCCCTGTGCCTGTAGTGAGGGCAGGCCTCTTTGGGTGGGGACCCACCTTCCTCTGACCCAAATTACTGGGAAACAATAGGCTTCAGAGGAGTCACCAGCAGCAGGAAATGGGAGCTGTGCAGTGGCTGGGGTGACCCTCCTGGGGGATGGGATCGTATCCGCCCAAAAGGAAAAGCAGACTGTGTAATGGGAAGGGTGGGGTTGGGGGGTCTGGAGCAGCTAGGAGGGGCTACTGACACATAGGGTACCTTTATCAGCAGAATTGCAGTCCTCCCTTCAGGAAGAAGTGAGCTCAAAATGAAAGCTGACATCCTGAGAGCCCCTTTTAATTAGCATAGACTTTATTTCATGTTTCAGAAGCAAAATATCTCTGTATAGATATCCCTGTCCTTTTGTAGCAATTAGAGGCCTCTGTAGGCCGCTTCTTCTCCCTTATTCCCCTACTACTTTAAGCCCCTGCTATGTCTTCTCAGACTATGTCTGGCTCAGCCTGGAAAAACAACTAGTTGGGTTCCTTCCTGGCTGGTTGGTCTCCTTCCTGGCATCTTGCTCAATGGAACAGCTGACTTGGGAGGCAGTGTGGTATAGTAGAAAGAGCTTTGGACAGTGAGTCAGAAGCAATAAAAATGTTTTGTTGTTGTTTTTAAAGCTATATTCAGAGCAAGAAAATGAACAAGGAAGGTATAGAATCAGCTTGTAAAAAGTGGAGCTCTAAACCCACACCTCTTCCCACCTTCTCTGTTACCAGTGTTCTGGTCACCTGTGTTCACAAACTTGGAGTCCGTGTCCTCTCTTCACTTTCCATCAATTACCACAACATTTTGCATCGCTTCCCTTCTCTGTATTCATATGGATGGTTCATCTCCTCTGGCTTCCATTACTGCTGAAACCCAGAGGTGGTGACATGGCAGCCTGCAAACTCCCTGAACTAGACTAAAATGGCATTGGGAAATGTTTAACAAGAAAAATGAAAATAACATCGAGAATGTTCACTTGTGGTTTTCTAAGTTAATAGGGGACCTGCAGGGATCTACTGTTATTTGAGTTTGACACCATTGCTGTAGTTTACTAATTGGTCATTGTATCATTTCAGTGATATCAGACTCTTTGTGACCCCATTTGGGGTTTTCTTGGCAGAGATACTGGAGTGGTTTGCCACATCCTTCTCCAGCTCATCTTGCAGATGAGGAAACTGAGGCAAGCAGGGTTAATTAACTTGCCCAGGGTCACTTGAACTGAGGAAGATGAGTCTTCCTGACTTCAAGCCTGTTGCTCCATCCATTTTGCCACCTAGTTTCCCTGTTTATCAAATTACAGAAGATATAAAATTAAGAGAAATAAATAATATGTTGGACCTAGATAGGTTAGAACAATGACCTGAAATCAAGAAGAGGAAATTTAACAGGGATAAATGATACGTCTTACATTTATGTTCAAGTAGTCTTACAGTAAATATGTCTTTGAGGGAGACCTGGATGGAAAGAAGTTTTGTGAGGAAAATTATATTCATAATAACATTTATCTGGCATTTTAAGGTCAGCAAAGTGCTCTACAAACATTAGCTTTTTTTTATCCTCACAGCAACCCTGGAAGGAAGGCACTATTATTATCCTGCTTGTTGTACAGATGAGGAAACTAAGGTAGACAGGTTAGGTGACATACTCAGGGTCACACAGCCAGCTAGTATCTTAATTCTGGCTGAGATGTCCCTGACTCCAGCTCCAGAGGTCTATCCCTTGTGCCACTCAACTGCCTAGATCTGGATCATGACCTCAGTTCTGAGCCATTGGTGTGCCTAGGCTGTTAACCAGTTGACAGAGTCATCTTTAAAGGAGTGTGATTTCCTAAGTGTGGTTACATTTTCTACTCATGAAGATCACAATCTCATTGTAGCTCAATAGGGCTGTAGTGGCTGATAAATTCATTATCCTGAAGCCAACATGGTTGATAGAACCTCTCTGGAGGTAGTTGGTCCTCAAATATACAAATTCATTCCTGGACCTGTGCTTGAAGCCTTTCCAGCTTGGCAGAGGTTCTCTCCACTCCCTCACTGCCACTACTATAGCCTTCCAGAACCCAGAAGCACCCTCCAACCCCATGATGAAGCCTCAGAGTAGGACTTTAGAAGAGCAAACAGCATTAATGGAAGTATGAAGTCTAGAACAAGGGAAGCAACAGTCTCACTGAGTTCCCAGCTATTCATCGCACATCTGGAATACTTATTGTGTTCAGGTCTGAGAACCAACCATAATTTTAGAAGAGACATTACATTGACAAGTTGGAACTCCAGAAAAAGATGACCCAAGAATCAGGAAGGCATGAAGACTGAGGAATAGGCAAGGGAACTGAATAAGAAAAGATTGCTGGGTTATTGGGTAGTGGAGAGATTAAAAATAATTCTCTTCATACATTTAAAGCACTTTCCTATGGAAGGAATTTAAGCTAGACTTGTTCTATGTAAAAATTAGGATTAATGGGTGAAAGTTATGAAGGAGATTTTGACTCAATATAAGGAATTTTCTTACTGTTAGAGCTGTCTGACCATGGAATGGACTAATTCATTTTTTGGAAAGTGAGTTGTTATTAGTGGAAGTGTTCAAGCAGAGGCTGTATAAATACTTGTTGAAGATGCCATAGAGAGGTTAGATAGGTTATTCCTTGGAAGAAAGGTATTAGATAGGTTATTCATTGGAAGAAAGGTACTCACTCCCCAAGGACTTCTAAGGCCTATTTCCCTTCTAAGATTCCATGATTGGTTAAAGGCTCAGCGTTAGTACTCACCCTTGGTTAGGTCACTTCTCCTTTTTAGCACTTAGTTTTTTTCATCTATAAAATAAGATTGAACTAGATAACCTCCAAGGTCCCATCCATCTCTAAGATTCTGTTATTTCCCTCTGCAGTGTGAAAGAAATAACATGTCCCTTAAACTTAGAAATGAGGACCTTATTTAAGACAGATGAAGAGGACCCAAAGGGAGAAATTTCAGGGGCATATAATTAGAGGTTTGCACCTGATTTCCCTTCCTGGAATTGGGATTAGAGAAGTTTATCTTAGGGTCACTTTCCCAGGAGATGGTTCCACCAGTTGGGATACCTCCTACTTTTTTTTTTTTAAAGCAATCGGGGTTAAGTAACTTGCTCAAGGTTACACAGCCAGTTATTTCTGGGTGTGGTGCTGAGTATCTGAGCCCGTATTTGATCCAGGTCATCCTGACACTGGAACCGGTGCTCTTACTCGCTGAGCCACCTGGCCGCCCCTTATACCTCCTACTTTTAAGACTTTATCTTAACATATAGGAAGTGACTAGTTATTGATGTGGCATGGGACTAATGCACACAACTCTGGAAGCCCTTGCCACTCCATATTCAGTGGGATGTTTTGGATCCAATCATAATTATGCAAATATAAGGTCCCACACTTCCTTCCTTTCCCCTCTCCTCTCCCCATAAAGGTCATTCTTTACCAATAAATTAGGCAGGAACCACACACCAAACAGCAAAGCATTTAAAAAATTGGAACAAAATGGAGTAATAAAATAGAAAATTAAACAATAGGATCATACTTAGCCTTCTCTTCTTACTTCCAATATGTGCAGGGTTACAGTCTCCCAGAGGTTCCTATGCTTATGAGGAAGAGAATTCCTCTGAAAGTTATGATCCAGATTGGAGAAAGGTTGTATTGTGACTGGAATATCTTCCATGACTTCTTCTCCCAACAACTTATACCTTGCTACTTTTTGGTTCTGCCTCCCACATCTCCCTATTTCTTGTACCTAAACTCCCCTTGTCATTGTTGTTCTACTTTGCCCTGATAGCACTCATTGAAGTTCCTCCATCTCCCTTGCCTTTCAAACTCCCATTGACTGCCTCTCCAAGCTGCTTGTAATCTACTGGAAGTGTCTGATGATGAGGAGGAAGTGTTACTGCTTTTCTCTGAGACTACACCTGGTCAATATACTAGAGCTAATCAATCCATTTTCAGCTCTTCTGTTAGCAAGGTCTTAGCATTACAATACCAATATTCTGCATGTGCCAGACTCAAAAGTTGCTTGTTGATTGTCAAGATTTTTCTGACTTGCCTGCCCTCATAGTTGAGTCAAGATCAATAAATTCCTTTCACTTTCTCCCCTTCCCAGATCTCAGGTTGAGTGCATCCCACCTTGTCTTCAAAACCTGCTGAGGCTTTCAGGACCTAGCAGTAAACACACATACCACTTTTCATTTGCTTTTCATTCCTATTGCATTCTTAGCAGCTAGTACCTGAACCATTCAAATTGCCTTAAAGTAAGCCTTAAGGAGACACTTAATTAACACTGGAGGGGAAGGAAGTAAAGCTAATAATCACTTTCCTTCATTCCATCATGGAATAATGTTTCTGTCCCCATTAGCCTGATGTAGGAGTCACATCAAGGAGGTAGATCGAACACTTCCTATGTATTAAGCATTAGGTTTCTTGTTTTATAAGCATATGGAAGAAGCATGGTGTGGTGGTGGTGATATCATTCAGTCAATCACTTAGTGTGTGTATGACTGAGCAGCTGGGTGGTGCAGTGAATAGAAGTCTGGGCTTGGAGTTAGGAAGACTCATCTTACTTGAGTTCAAATCCAGCCTCAGACACTTACTGGCTGTGTGACCCCGGGCAAGTCACTTAGTCCTCTTTGACTCATTTTCCTCATCTGTCAAGTGAGCTGGAGAAGGAAATGGCAAACCACTGGTATTTTTGCCAAGAAAACCCCAATGGGGTCACAGAGTTGGACATGACTGAAACAGCTGAACAACAACATGTGTGTGGCATTGTGATAACAATGTAAAGATAGGCAAGTAGATGGTCCCTGCCCACTGGAAGCTCACATTCTAATGGGGAAACATCATGTCAACAACTATGTATATACAAGATATATACACTATAATTGGGAGGGAATCTCTGAGATTATGGTAGACATTAACGCTTGAAAGTAGGGGAGTCATTGGAGACTGGGAAAGGCCCTTTGCAGAAGGTAGAATATTTTTTTGAGAGGCAGTGGGGTTAAGGGACTTGCCCAAGGTCACACAGCTAGGAAGCATCGGATGTCTGAGGTTAGGTTTGAACTCAGATCTTCCTGACTCTGGGGCTGGTGCTTTATCTACTGTACCACCTAGCTGCCCCATTTGAGTTCCACCTTGAAGGAAGCCAGGGAAGTCAGGAGGTAGAGGCAAGAAGAAAGGATACCATTTTAGACATGAGGGAGAGTCAGTGAAGACACAGAGTTGAGGGATGGTGTGTGGGGTGTGAGGAGCAATAAGAGAACCAGTGTTAATGAATCAGAGTATGGAGGGGGTTAGGTTGTAATGGAAAGATGGTAGGGGGCTAGGCGATTGAAGGGCTTTAAAAGCCAGATGCCGTTTTCTACTAAATCTTGGAGTTAAACTGGAGTTTATTGAGTAGGGATAGGGGTAGGACATGATGAGACCTGCTCTTTAGGAAGATTGTAGCTGAGTGGGATGGAGTGGGAAGAGACTTAAGGTAGGGAGACTAAATGGTGGCAGCTGTGGGAGTGGAAGGAAGGGGACATACACAGGAGGTGTTACACTAGAAATGACCAGACTCGGCAGCAGATTGGATACACGGGGGGAGTGCAAATGAGAAGCTGAGGACAGCAAAGCTGGGTGATTGGGAGGATGTCAGTGTCCATGGCAGTAATAAGGGAGTTTGGAAGAAAAGATGATGAGTTCTGTTTTGGACATGTTAATTTTGAGATGTCCATGGGAAATCAGTTCTAGATGGCCAATAGGCAGTTGGTAATGGGAGGTTGTAGAGAGCTAGATAAATAGATCTGAGAATCATTTGCATAGAGAAAATAACTGAATCCATGGGAGCTTATTAGTTCATAAATCAATAGTATGGAGGAAGATTAGAGAAGAGGGCCAAGGACAGACAGCTCTTGTTGGTGTTTGGGACCTAGAGTTAGATCCATCAAAGGAGATTGACTGATCAGGAGTAATCAGACAGGTAGAATGAGAACCAGGAGAGACAAGAAATGCAAATTTAAAAAAATTATGAGGTTCTACCTCATGCCCATTAGACTGGAAAGGATGACAAAAAAGAAAGGCATTGATAAATGATGGAAAGGTTGTGGGAAAATATTGATACACTGTTGGAAGAGCTGTCCATCCCATATGGAATGGGTCCAACCATTCTGGAGAGGAATTTAGAGTTAGAGACAAAAAGTCACTAAACTATACATGTCCTTTGACCCAGCTGTACTACTCCTAGGCTTATACCCCAAAGAGAACAAATAAAAGGTCCTATGTATACAGAAACTCTGTAGCAGCTCATTTGTGGTGGCAAATATTGGAAACTAAGGAGGCACCCTACAATTGGAGGATGATTGAGCAAATTGTGATATATAAATATTATGGAATACTGTTGTACTTTAAGAAATTAGGAAAACAAAAGGGAGCAAAGCATGGAACAGGAGGAAGACAGTGAAGTCAGAACTCCTGCACCAAAAGCTTCAAAGGAAAATACGAGCTGGTTACAGGCCATTGAGGACCTTAAGAAGCAGATAAGAGAAGTGGAGGAAAAATTGGGAAGAGAAATGAGAACGATGCAAGAAAATTATGAAATGAGAGTCAACAGCCTGACTCAGGAAAATAGCACCTTAAAAAAGAGACTAACTCAATTGGCAAAAGAGGCTCAAAAAGGCAATGAGGAGAATGCCTTAAAAAGACGAATTTTCCAGATGGAAAAAGAATCTTAAAAGCTCACTGAAGAGAATCATTGCTTCAGAATTAGATTGGAGCAAATGGAAGCTAATGACCTTATGAGAAATCAAGATACTGTTCAACAGATCCACACAAATGAAAGAATAGAAGACAATGTGAAATATCTCATGGGAAAAATCAATGACCTGGAAAATAGATCCAAGAGAGATAATTTAAAAATTATTGGACTACCTGAAAGCCATGATCAAAGTAAGAATGTAGAAATCATCCCCCAGGAAGTTCTCAAAGAAAACTACCCTGATGTTTTAGAACCAGAGGGCAAAATAGAGGTTGAAAGAATCCACTGATCACCTCCTGAAAAAGATCCCAAAAAGAAAACTCCTAGGAATATTATAGCCAGGTTCCGGAATTCCCAGATTAAGGAGAGAATATTACAAGCAGCCAGGAAGAAACAATTTGAATATTGGGGAAACATAATCAGGATAACCCAGCATCTGGCAGCTTCTAACCTGAGGGATCAAAGGGCCTAGAATATGATATTCTGGAGATCAAAGGAGCTGGGATTAAAACCAAGAGTCACCTACCCAGCAAAATTGAGTATCACGTTTCAGGGGAAAATATGGTCATTCAATGGAATAGAGGACTTTCAAGCATTCTTGTTGAAAAAAAACCAGAGTTGAATAGAAAATTTGACATTCAGATACAAGAAGCATGAGAAGCTAAACAGGGAAAAGAAATGATAAGGAACTTATCACAGTTGAACTATTAACATTCCTACATGGAAAAACAATAATTGTAACTTATGAAACTTTTCTCAGTAGTTAAAGGGAATAGAAATATATATATATTTAAATATATATATAATAAATATATATATGTCTATATATGAGGGTATATGGGCATATGAATGCATATGTGAATGTGTGTATATGTGTTTACAGGTGTGCATGGATAGAGGGCACAGGACCAATTTAGTGGGAAGGAATGATACTTAAAGGGTGAGGTTAAGAGGTAAGAGAGGAATATAATGAGAGGAGATGGGGAGAGACAGAATGGGGTAGACTGCCTCATGTGGAAGAGGCAAGGGAGGATGGTTACAATGAAGGGGAAGAGTAGGAGGGCAAGGGGGAATGGGTCAACCTTATTCCCATTGAGTTTGGCTTGAGGAGGGAATGAGGTACACACTAAATGGGGTATCTCACCCTCCAGGAGAGTAGGGGGGGGAGGGGGATGAGAGGGGGGAGGATGGAAGGTAGGGCAGGCTGGCGGGGAGGGAAGTTGGAGGCACCCACTTTTGAGGGGGGGACAGGATCAGGGTAGAGAGTGGAGCAGGTGGGAGGTGGGATGGGAGGGAGGGAAATGTGGTCAGTATTTTACAATATATCTACTATGTTATTGTTTTGCATTGGCTACACATGTGCAACCTATACTGAACTGCTTGTCTTCCCGGTAGGGGTGGGTGACAAGGGAGGAAGGGAATGAGCCTGGAATTCAAAGTTTTAAAATCAAATATTCAAATATACATATACTATTATTAATATTATTTTACATGTAATTGCAAGGTGGGATGTGCGGGCACTGGGGCACAGAGACTGGAAAAGTCGATGGGGGTATGGGAGAGGTTATGGGAGAGAGAAGATTGAAGGAGGGGATATCCTCTGGGACTGCTGTTTTGGGGCAGTGGGTGGGGGAAAGATGGGAAGAAGATTTGTGGCTCAAAATCTGGTGGAAATGAATGATGTAAATCAGAAGTTAATAAAGCATTTGAAAAATAAAAAAATTAAAAATATAAGAAATGAGGAAATGATGATTTCAAAGAGATATGGAAAAGCTTTTATGAACTAATGAAGAATGAAGTAAGCAGAACCAGAAGGAACAATTTATAATATGACAACAAACAATTCTGAAAGCTACAAGAACAAAATCCTTGTAACAAATATGCATAGTTCAATAAAGCATCCTTCCATTGGTTGTATCCAAAAAATGTCTTGTTCTGTACTTTGAATCCATAGGCTTTCTCTGTCAGGAGGCAGATAGCATATTTCATCAGTGATCCCCTGATATCATGGATGTTAGCCTTCTCCATTGCGTTGAGGGGGTGGGAGTGAGAGAAAATAGATCTCTGTTAATTAAAAAAATAAAATTTAATTTAAAAAAGCATAATATCACAAAAACAGGAGAGATTATCCAAGAATAGAGGGTAATGGAAAGTGGCTAAGGCTACAGAGTGGTGAAGAAGAATGTTTGACTTGTAGTTAAGAAAACCTTGAGTTCCACATCCTACTTCTGTGACTTTCCAATTGTATGGATTTGTGCAAGTGTCTTAAATCTTTATGAGCCTCAGTTTCCTCATCTGTAGCATTTACTTTGCAGGGATGTTGTGAGGTTCAAATGTCTGTAAAGTACATATTTGCAAATGTCAAAGCATTATAAAAATCTCAACTTTTATAGAGTGTGTGCCATATTGGAAAGGGAACCAGAATTTATTAAGCACCTACTATGTATCAAGCACTGAGCTCAGCACTTTTTTTTTTAACAAATATTATCTCATTTGATCCTCATGATAACCCTACAAGGTAGGTATTATAAAGGTGGGATAGGTGATGATTCACTAAAGGATTATGAGAAGAAATTGTCAGACAGGTAAGAAGAGAACCACAACCTAGGGAAGAGAGTGTTCATAAAGAGGGAGTAGTCAATAGTGGCAGTGCTTCATAGGGATCAAGAAAGGTAATATTAGGGGGGCGGCTAGGTGGCGTAGTGAATAGAGCGCTGGCCCTAGAGTCAGGAGGACCTGAGTTCAAATCCGGCCTCAGACACCTAACACAAAAACTAGCCCGTGCGACCTTGGGCAAGTCACTTAACCCCAATTGCCCTCCAAAAAGCAAAAAAAAAAAAGGTAATAAGGACTAAGAAAAAAGCTATTGTACTTAGCAATAAAATGGTCATTGGTGAGACTTTTCCATTGATTGGTACCATTGAATGTCATGGTTGGAAGGCAGACTGCAAAGGATTGAAAAATGAATGACAGAAAAAGATATACAAGTAATGAATATAAACAGCTTTTTCTCTTAAAATTTTTTTCTTCATTTTCTTTTTAATTTATGGAATAAAATAAAACAAATATTTCCATAACATAGTATAATAAAAAAGATGATTGCACATGAAACTGCAAATCTATTATGTATAACTTGCTATTCCTTTTAAATATATAATAAAGTTATCATGTAAATTTCTTTTTTTCTTTGCCTCTACCCTGCCCAAGTTGACTACTATCAGACACAAGTATGTATATGTGTGTGTGTATATATATATATAAAATCATTCTATGCATACTTCTATTTATAAGTTCTTTCTCTGGATACAGATAATGTCTTCCTTTGTATGTCTTTTGTAGTTCATCTAGGTATTTATAATAGTCAAAATAATTTATTCGATCAAAACAAAAGCCCTCTGTCTGTGAGACCCTGTTGTTCTCAAAACAATATTGCTATTATTGTATACAACACTCTCTTGGTTCTGCTCATTTTTCTGTTCATTATTTTGTGTAAGTCTATCCATGTTTTTCCAAGATCCTCAAGCTCATTACTTTTTCTAGAAGTTTATCTGTGAAAGGAAGGAAAAATATAGAATAAATCAAGGGTAAAAGAGGGCAAAGTGAAGGTTTTGGTGTTTTATTTTAAAGGGGGTAGTGGGGAGATCTTTGCATATTTATAGGCAAGAGGAAGCCAATGGATGAGAGAGACAGAAAATTAGGGACAAAATGAAATCAAGGTATACGTATAAGTACAAGGGTTGGTCTCATCAAGAAGAATCATCTCTTCCTTAGAGAGAAGAGAGTGGGCAGAATTTTCAGGTGATTTGAAGCTCTCAACCTCATGCCACGTGAAAACTGGTTAAAGGAATTAGACCAATTTAATCTGGAGAAGAAAAGACTTGGGAAACATGATAGCTGATTTCATACTGACTCCTAATTCAATACTCTTTTTACTACAACTCTTGTACTGGGATTACTCCAATTCCCAGTCCTGGTGAAGTTTCCTTTGGAATGCTCTGAGAGGTACTTAAATGTGGTAAGAAGGAGGGACTGACAATTTCATCCCAAGTGACCATGGAATGAAAGGAATCTGGGGAGGGGAGATTTGGGAAGGAGTTAATGACAAGAGGATCATTGTTATCAGTGACCAGGCATAGCAGAGGTCATGGGTTAGGAGAAAGGAGAGATGAATCTGGCAACTTCTCTCAGGGTCCATCTTACTCTGGAGTAGGCTAATGTTGGGGTTCTAAGCCGCAGCCACTCCTCT
>NW_027186350.1:31162-49689 GCF_028583685.1 Petaurus breviceps papuanus
TGTGAGCCTAGGTCTTCCCAGTTCCATATCTGGTACCCTATCTGCTGCATCATGCTGCCTTATTGAAGGAGAGGGGCTAGCCAAACATCCCTGTACCCTTTCTGTATCTGCACTCCTGAACCATAGAGCCCCCTCTCCTGACTCCCACAATGCCACAGTGATTTACAGAGAAGGATTCATGATGGTTATTTGTACTTCCAGTACTCCCCAGTTCCTCTGAGTTGGTGTAGGTGAGACAAGGGTCAGAGCAATCAGGCAACCAGACTGTGGAGGGCCTGGGGCATAGACTGGCAGCTGCTTGGTTGCCTGTGTAACCAGAGGAATCATGAACTCCCCTCTCCCTTCTACACACATACACCTCTGTAGGGAAAGAGAGTATGTGAAGGTAGGGAAAGGGCTGTCTTAGGAGCTTTGCAGGGGGTCTTGAGATGAGTTTATCAAATGCTGTACTTGGTTCAGAGGTCTTACAAAGTTAAGAGGACTTACAAAGAGATCTTTTTACAGCAAACATGTATAGTCCCTTCCCCTCACTTCCCAAGTTTCCCTTTTCAAAGTCCCAAGAAAATTTAAGCAAAAGGTCACCGAGGAGAGCTTTTGCCAGTATTTGCTCATTTCTTCTAGTTCAGGGGCCTGTCCTATTTTACATGATGACTGTGTTAACTGCATGTGTGCCTTTGGGGCTCAGGTTATATTCCTTGGTCTTTAGAGCATTCAACCACAAGTGTGTGCCCCAAACCCTGACTCCCAGAAGACCTCCTTTTCTCTCCCTCCTACCACAGCATCTTGCTTAGGACAATTTTTTCTTCCCAACAACTTGGAAAGGGTCAGAGATAAGTCCTTTATGGAGATTTCTGAGAGATAGTGAATAGTTTTAGAAAACTGAGGAATACTTCTGGGAAGTAACTTGGCTTAAGGGTGAAGCCTGGGATAGAACCCTGTCTTCACTGTCATATTTTTAGAGTTTCTTTAAAAAAAAGAAAGAAAGAAAATATAAATTCAGAAATACTGTGCTAGGATGAAGCCATTATGTCTGTAATTAAAAGGAAATCACCCATCCCTGACTGATTAATGTTTCAATTAAATCTTTAATTAACATTTCCCAGACCTAGTTTGGTCTTCTATGGTTTTCAGCTCAAAAGCCTCAAGCCACCACATTCAGACTTTGCTTGTCATCCCAGAAGAGTATGACACCTTTCCTCCCATGATATTCCTTACCCTTCACCCTGTTTTGAAATTTATGCTGAGCAGGATAGATGGAGCTCATTCCTCCTCTCTCCAGATTGACTCTAAGCCAATCAGGAAGCCTTCTTCTGATAGTGGGTCCTCAGGTACTCTACCACAGAATCACTTAACTAACTCACTCTCCTCCTGACCAAGGGATAAGCACAAAACACAAAGACAGGTAAATAAAGCAGTGTTTCTATCACCATAAAATCCAGAATAATTCATCCTGACACTCAGGTGTTCACTGAAGTTCACAAAGGACCACCCTGCTCATTACAAGGTCTATTTGTAGATACATTCAATAGATGAGGACAGGAAGACTAGGGATTCCTGGAGGGACTGGAGACAACATGTAATATCTAACTTTCTACAGCATATAGTTATTCACTGCTACTCACCAAAGCAGTGGTATCAGATTAGAAACTCTCATTCCCTCATCACTGGAGTTCTAGAAGCAGAGGATGATAACTATTTGTCGGGAATTTTGTGGATAGGATTAATGTTCTGGAGAAGGATTGGCTAGGTAGCCTATAAGAGATTGTTCCAATTTATACATCTAGTTAGTGGCAGGGTCAGGATCAGAATGTAAAGCATTTTAGTTGAACAAGCAAGCCCTACTTTCATGGCCACCCACTGGGGAGGGTCCACCGGTGCTTGCTATGTAGTCCTATTACAAAAAGACCCTAAGCTAGAAAGACCCTTGAGCTAGAAACTCAATAAGGAGAAGAGAGTAACATTTTTACACAATTTGCCCTGTTTTTAGAATGCACTGAGATTTCTAATGTTTGCTCCATTCTTTGCTTTTGATCTTTATCTTCCAACCTCTTTCTTTCCATCCCTGAGACCCGACTCCCCTCAGTCCTAGTCCCTTTTCCCTATTAATCCCACTGACACTTATTTTCTTTCTTTGATTTAAACCCTCATTATATAGGGTTTGGCTATTCTCCCCATATCCTCCCAAGAAGACCAGATTATTTGGTTAGCATATGGCTTTTATGTAAACTCCATCTCCTAAAATTAATCCCTTGCTTCCTCTGTCTTCTGCATATAAAGACTTAGCATTTCCTGTCACCCCCAACACTTTGGTCTCCATCCCAGCAGGTCCAACGGGTCCTTCTCCAAGCGGAGCCTTGGAGGGCCTAGCCGGCACCATTACCTCCAACGAGTGGAGCTCTCCCACCTCCCCTGAGGGGAGCAACGTCTCCGAGGGCAGCGAGGCTTTGGACAAACCCATCGACAATGATGCAGAGGGCGTGTGGAGCCCTGACATTGAACAGAGCTTCCAAGAGGCCCTTGCCATCTACCCACCCTGTGGCAGGCGCAAGATCATCTTATCAGATGAGGGCAAGATGTATGGTAAGGAGCTAGAGATGGGGTTGGAGCTGCTATGGGTGACAAATAACATTTATTTTTTTCCTTAGTAGTATTCTATTTTTTCCAGCTACATGTAAAAATAGTTTTCATCATTCACTTTTATAAGATTTTGAGTTCTATATTTTTTCATCCCTTCCTCTCTTTCCCCCTCCCCAGGATGGCATGCAATCTGATATAGGCTATACATGTACAATCATATTAAACATAGATAAATAAAATTCATTAACACCTACTGTATGTGGAACATTGTTTACTCTGTGTTCAACCCTGGAAGAGTTACAAAACATAGTCCTATAGGATGTCATTATTAATTTGGAGGATCAAAGAAGAAGGTGGCATTTGAGTTGAGTTTTAAAGAAGTTTAGTCAAGTCAGGTAGAGAAGATAAATATTCAATTTATCCTAATACAAAGCAGTATATGATCAATGTCATATGAGTAATATAGATAGTAGTAATGTGGGAGTTAAAGGAAGGAAAGAACATTGGGACCTGGGGTGATCAAGGAAGATTGCACTGAGGAAGGATTATTTGATCTAGTTTTTTGAAGAATGGACAGGATTTTCATGGATGGAGATGGGGAAGGGTATTCAAGGTAGAAGAGACATGATGAACAAATGGAAAAAGACTTGAGAGAGAAAAAAATTACGCATATTGAATGGAAGTTTAGATGAAGATATGGCATCGTGATCCCTATCTGCAAGGCAAAAGGGAGAGAACTATTCCTGAAGAACAAAATTGTCACATGGGGATGGCAGTTATGGGAGGGGGACAGATGTCTGCCTGGGGAACATTACAGGGGAATTCTTCCTTCTGCCCACATTGTTTCCTTGATCCCTGGGCAAGCTAGTGGTTCAGACAGGCAACAAGCTATACTCTGCAATCCTAAGTTCCAAGCTACTCAGAGCTCAGTCTTGTATAGAGTTGTAGACAAAGAGCCAACAAGACACTAACAGGACAGTACCCTGTCATTCATGGAGCAAGACAGTGGGGTATTCTAGTCCTGAGGTGTCAAACATGTGGTCCTAGGCCACAACACTCCTAAGTACAGCCTGAACCAGATCAAAAGTAATCGGGAAATGTTTAACAAAAGAAGTAAAAGTACAATAGATGATTGTGTATTAATATTTTATTGTTATATTAACCATATAACATCAACACATAATTATAAAATGAAATTATAATTATATATGTTGATGACATATAATCCTATGTCATATTATAAAGTATTATTAATATAATTAAATTATATCAATTATATGAAATATCATATAATATTATGTTAGTAGATAATATTAGCATCCAGCCTTCAGGGATCCTTATGTATGGTTTAGAAGCCCCCATTTCTACTTGAGTTTGACACTGGTCTAGACCAGTAAAATCAGGGTTTTTTCTGAAATAAGGAACAAGGAAAGAGGGACAAGGTCTTGGGGAAACTAATTAAGTGTGCCACAGCAAATAATGTGGCTGGGAAATGAAGGAGATACCTGTCTTCAAGTCAGTTGAACCTTAACCTACAGGTATCTTGAAGGTTAAGGCTCTACCAGTCAAACCAGTTTTTACCAGCTCACACTGCCCTCAGACATAGTGGTCAGAATGTCAAATGCACACGAATCTCTTTGAGAACAAGAACAGTATTTTATAAAGTGTTTAATTGTGTGGGTACAGATAAAAATGGCATAGAAGTTCAGAGAAAGGTGAAGTCATTGTGAGCCAGCGCACTCAAGGAGACTTCAATGAGGGAAATGGAATTTTAGCTATTTTTTAATTTGAAAAATAAATAGACTCTGGATAAGTAGATGGGAGAGGAAAGAAACTTCCAGGTAGAGGGGACCATACTAGCAAAAGGTCAGAGGCAAGAAACTTCTTTCCAGAGTTACCAGATATCCGATATAAATAAGGATTATTTCATTTGTATCCTTAGCACCTAGTATGGTGCTTGGTACATAGTACATGGTGTTTCACTGGAAGGAAGTGCTTCTGACTGGAGCAAAGGGTTGGTCTTGGGAATGATATGATTTGAAATAGTATTGGGAAGGCAGGATCAAACTGTCATCAGCTGAAGGATTGAGCAGGGGAGGGAGGGAGTGAAAGAAGGGTTTTAGAAAGATGAAACCAGTAGTATCATAGTGCTAGACTCAGAGCTAAGAAGAACGCTGTTGGAGACCTCCTTCTGACATTTGTTACCTATGTCACCATGGGTCACTAATTTTTTTGAACTTCAGGCTACTCTTTAAGAGTATAAGTTTTTTTTGAAATTTATTTATTTACTTTTAGTTTACAACATTCAGTTCCACAATCCCTTGAGTTCCAAATTTTCTCCCTCTCCTTCCCCCTCCCCACCCCCTCATGGTAGCTTGCAATCCAATATAGGAAGATACTTGTATCAATGGAGAGAGTACCCACAGCAGGAGTTCCACACCAACAAAAATTAATCATAGGTCCTTGACATATCGATGTAATTTGGAAGTGGGTGTGCAAAATAAATTAGAGAAAGGAAAGACCGAAGGCAGAAAATGACCATGTTGTTTGTGGTTTAAAGTCAAATGTCTTCCTTAGACTCAAAGATGGAGAGAAAAAAGCAAAAACAAACAAAATTGTTATCTGGGTATACTAGAGATCACATAACATGAGGAAATAAGATTAGGAGTGTAGGAAACATGAGCCTGGAATCTCAGAGGTATGATAAAATAGTGATAGAAACTTAAGGTTTTTGGACATCTACCTGATTTTGTCCCTGCCCAAAAAAGAACAGCTAATACTTTATTGATCTGCCTTAGCAATTTTTTTCTAATGGTAAAGAAAGTTTTTCTAATGGTGAAGAAACCAATGAAGATTCTGATTCTAATCAATATGCCAGCAAGGACCCCAGTAACTGTTTTTTGAGATGAAAATGATGCCATCCTTGGGAAGAGAAAATTACATCTTAGAATTTTTGATAGAGAAGGAAAGGAAAGCAGGGTAGAGTATTGATATGTACCCTCAAATAATTAAGAAAAATTCACAAAAGGAGGATCTTATGATATGATATTCTACAAGGGAAGTCAACCCAAAAGAGAATGAAATTCTGAAGACCCAAAAAAAGGCAATTCTAATGAAGAGGAAAAGGAATTGTAAAGAAAGAGATGTGAGTGAATAGGGAATTCACTGACCAACACACACACACACACACACACATATATACATATATTATATACATATATATATATACACACATATATATCTTGCTTTTTGGAGGGGTGAAGGTAGGGCAGTTGGGGTTAAGTGACTTGCCCAAGGTCACATGGCTAGTTTTGTGTCTAAGGCTGGATTTGAACTCAGGTCCTCCTGACTCCAGGACTGGTACTCTATTCACTGCACCTCCTAGCTGCCCCCCAACATATATATATATACATTTTTTTTTTTTTTGCGGAGGGCAATTGGGGTTAAGTAACTTGCCCAAGGTTACAAGGCTAGTATTTTTGTGTGGGTGTTAAGCGTCTGAGGCCAGAACCAAACTCGGGTCCTCCTGACTCTGGGGCCGAAGCTCTACTCACTGCGCCATCTTGCTGCCCCCCAATATATATTTTTAAAAGACACACATACAAGATGGATGCAAAGGCAGGTATTGGAGGAAGAAAACAAAAGAAACATTAAAATCTAGATGAGGTTGGTGAGGAAACCTAAGGTCAATTAAAAGGATTTTCTTTAGCTCTCCTGGGGGAAATCCTTATCAAAGCAAGGATAACACTATCCACGGTAGGTAATAGACTATGGCAGTAGGTGCTCAGTTTTCATTTTGCTTATATTTCTTCTGTGGAAAAGAAGAGTCTTTGAACTAGAAAGGGCAAAACAAAGTGTCTAATAGAAAGCTGAAAACCAAAATTAATAGGAAACAGAGAATATGTGGCTTCTCTTGATGAGTCCAGGTCCATATCGATAGCCCTTTGGGGAAATAACTAGCAGACAGAAAATATAAAAGGAATCAAAGGATCATAGATTTAGAATCAAATGGGACCTTAGCAGTCATCTAATCTGCACAGTTAGTGAGCATCCAGCAGATGAGGAAGTAATTAATTACAAAGAGCTTGCTTGTCTTCCATCAAAAACAAGTCATGTCAGACAAACTTTTTCTTTTTTGACAAGGTTACTAGACTGGTAGATCAGGGGAATACTGTGAATACCTAAATTTCAGCAAAGTATTTGACCTAGGTTCTCTGACTAATCTTGTTGGCAATAGGGAAAGATATGGGTCAGAAACTGTTCATTTGGAACTGGTTAAATGACCAAAACCAGAGAATAGTCACTATGAGTTAATGATCTGATGTCAACTTGAAAAGAAGTCTCTAGTGGAATACTTTGGCTGGACCACTGTGCTATTAAAACATTTTTATGAATGACTTGGATAATGACATAGATGATACCATCAGTTTTGTGGATGGCACAAAACTATAAGGGATTTCTATCACATTGGATGATGATAAGAGAATTCAAAATTATCCATTTATTATCCAATATCAAAATTGCAGTCATCTGTGGAACATCACACCATGTGCCAGCTCTTCTCTCTGAACAGGAAGTGTAGCTGCCCACATGCCTATAAGCATTTGAGATACAATCCTCATTCATGCCAGCAGCTGGGTGATTGTTTGTGCTTCCAGTGTGCTCCTGTGGGAAACTTTGTACAGGTCCAAAATAGCATGGCACCCCTAAATGCTGTACAACAAGCCCCTGAAGGCTTTGTGCATCCCATACCACATATCCACCACTATCCTTGCTTACAAGGAAGAGTAAAACGACCTGTAATGCAGAATTCTCTACCGAGAAATTTTTTTCTCCATTCAGTGCAACACATTCAGTCCCAAGAAAAAATCAACAATGCCAATGCACATAGTCTTCAGAGCATTGAAGAGAACATGAGGACTCTTCCAAAGACAATGGACTCCTCCCCATTTATCTGCATTTATCTATAATAAAGTCATGTTGTAATCCCGAAAATACTGTGTTACCAAACCAAAGGGAACTCTGTAAAAATAGAGACACTTGTGACTTAAATAGGCCATCATGTTGGTCTGAATCTAATGTGATAAATTTATTAGGGATAAATGTAAAGTTTTATACTTGGGTCCCAAAAATTACCTTTACCATTAATGCATTGTTGGTGGAGTTGTGAACTGATCTAGCCTTTCTGGAGAGCAATTTGGAACTATGCCCAAAGAGCTATAAAAATGCACATACCCTTTGACCCAGCAATACCACTCCTAGGTCTGTATCCCAAAGAGATCATAAAAATGGGAGAAGGACCTACATGTACAAAAATATTTGTAGCAGTTCTTTTTGTGGTGGTCAAGAATTGGAAATTGAGGGAATGCCCATCAATTGGGGAATGGCTGAGCAAGTTGTGGTATATCTATTATGGTATAAAAAATGATGAGCATACGAACTTCAGGAAAATCCTGAAAGACTTACATAAACTGATGCTGAGTGAAATGAGCAGAACCAGAAGAACATTGTACACAGTAACAGCCGCATTGTATGATGACTGAGTTTCATAGACTTGACTTCTCAGCAGTACAAGGATCTGACAACTCCAAAAAACTCATGATGCAAAATGCTGTTCACATCCAGAGAAAGAACTATGGAGTCTGAAGGCAAATTGAAGCATACTATTTGATCTCTTTTTTTTCCTTCTGTGGTTTTGTTTTGTTTCTTCTTTCTCATGGTTCTTCCCATTGCTTCTAATACTTTTTTTTTTTGGAGGGAGGAGGGCAGGGCAATTGCTAGCCACCCCTCTTCTAATACTTCTTTACAACATGACAAATGTGAAAATATGTTTTAAAAAATTGCCTTCACAAGTACAGTTTGTTTTAAAATGATCTGGGGGTTTTAGTGGACTGTGAAATCCTTATGAATAAAAGTGTGATTATAGTCCCCCAAAAGTTAATATAGTCCAAAGAGTCTAGGATTAGAGAGAAAACAGAACCGCTGTGTCCTTTTCCCTGACAAGTAATATCCATAATATTGCATTCAGTTTTGGGCACCACCTTGAGAGCAACAAGTTGATAAACTAGAGATGATCCTGATCATCCTGAACAGGGTCACCAGAATAGTGAAGAATCTTGAAATCATGCTTTATGGGCAGTCATTTGAAAGAACTAAGAAAGTTTAATCTGGAGAAAAGAAAGCCCTGGGGACAGGGTGAGGTAGGAATTGGGGTGTGGTAGCTGCCTTCTAGTGTTAGAAGGATAATCTTGTGTTCTGTTTGGACCTGGAGGGCAGAGCCAAGAATGAAGAGTAAAAATTACAAAGAAAAATATTTAGACTTGATTTAACAGAAAAACTTCCTAAGAGAGCTCTCCCAGTATGGAATAGATTATTTAAGGAAGCATTATCAGGTGAGAGAAAAGGCTGTAAAACCACTTGTCAGGTGTATTGTAGAGAGATTCTTTTTCCTATTTGATTTTGAACTCATTGGCCTCCATGGTCCCATTCATTCAACTGAAATTCAATCATTCTGAAAGATGAAGGAGGGAGGCCTAAGCCTTAGGGAAAAAAGGAAGAGGAGGAAGAGTGGTGGTACTAGCAGTGGGGGTGGTGGGGGTGGTGGGGGTTGTAGTAGTAGTGGGGGTGGGGGTAGTGGTAATATTAGTAGTGATAGTAGTAGTAATGGGGGTGGTGACAATAGTAGTAGTACTTGTAGTACTAGTAAGTAGCAGTAGCAGTTTAGAATTTACAAGTACCTTTTTACAAGCTATTTTGTGGATATAAGAATTTTTATCATCTCCATTTTGCAGATGAAAAAATGAATGTTCAAGCAAGAGCTTTGCACAGGGCTCCATAAGTACTAAGCATCAGTCAGGACTTGGAATCAGGTCTTTTAACTCTTAAGAATTATGCTGAAAATTCACTAAATTTCAGGGAGGTAGGGAATAAAGAACAAAGACAAGGGAATGGTGGGGAAGTAGGAAGAACTGAAATAAGGAATGGAAGAAGAGAGGCGGGGGGGATGGGAAAGGAAAAGGCAGGTTTCTTGTGGGAGTCTCAAGTGGTACTTTAAGTTTTACCCTTCCCTTCCCCCAGGCCCCCTCATTTAGTTCTCATCTCTACAGCTGGTCAGGCTTTGCCTGCCTGGGGAGGTGGAGTCTTCAGTGGTATCTGTTGACCTGTCTCAGCTCCCACTGCACCTGTCCTCCATGTGCACAGACTTCAGTGGCTTCCAGACACTGGCTTATCCTCTCCTCTCCCACTCTTCTTCTCTTCTTACTTAGTGAGTGAGTGCCAAGGCAGGGACTGCAGAGTATGGCCAGCTTGAATAAGATATATATAGTCCTGAACTCACTGCTGGGTGGATGGGATGGGGTACTGGGAGGTGGAGGTAAGGAGCAGTCTAGCCCAGCTGCCAAAGGCTGATCTCCTACTGGAAACTGTCCTGCCTTCTACTCTTTCCCAGTGCCTTCTCCTTATACCTTTCTGTCACGTCCCACTTCTTCTCCTTTCTATTCCTTAGCCTTTCAAGTAATTTTTTTTTCTTTTATTCTTGTACTGGACTTTCAATTCCTTTCTTCTGAACCCTTGGTCTAAGGGCTGGAGTCAGACCTGGTCAAAAATCAGTTATTTTTCTGGGCAGGATAGACTCACCAGGAAGGCTTTATGATACAGTGGCAAGAACACTAGATCTGGAAACACAAAATCTAGTTTGGAGTTCTGATGCCAACCAGGATAACAGGATGTCAACCAGGATTATAGGGTATCAAGCTATGAGACCCTCATTTTACAGATGAAGAACAGGGGCCAAGAGAGTGTAGGTGACTTACCAGAATTCTGTATAACAAATATTGTAGGTGATATGTGATAAGTGCCAAATCGGTTGTACATAATAGTGAATCTTAAAGGATTTTAGAGAAGATAGGCATCATTGTGAGCTGGGAATCTGGTGGGTGGTGGGGGTAAGGCAGGATTGTCTGAAAAGGCTTCATGGAGGAGATGAGATGTAAACTTGCCTCTAAGGGTGAGTATGTTTTGTACATGAAAGAAGAAGGGAAAAGGGTGTTCCAGGTTGGAGAAACAGAGCTGGAAAAATCAGCCTTAGAAATCACCAAGTCATAGATCATAGTTTTAGAGTGGGAAGAGAACTGAGAAGTCATCTAATCCAATCCCTCAATTTGTAAATGAGGAAACAGAGGTGAAGTGACTGGCTCAGGGTCACAAAGGTGATTTGAGTCAAGATCTGAGACTTAAGCCTAGGCTTCCTCGTTCTCATTTCAGGGATTTTTCTGCTGTACTGTGCTGGCTCCATGTAGGAGAGATGGAGAGAGGTATTCTCATTCATAGGGTTCCTGTTCCTGTGTCATTCTCTAAATCTCTGTGAATTCTTTATCTCTGTAGTTTCATCCTTTCCTTTTTCTTAAAAAAAAATTGGATTTTATACACACACATATGTGTACACATATATACATACATACATATATATATTTTAAACATCAGTGTAACCTCCCAATGACTCTTCCTTCCCTCCATCTTCACATTCCACTGCACAACAATAGAAACCTTTCCTTGAAACAAAAACATCCAGTTAATCCAATGAACACATTGACTGTATCTGCATCTATAGTCAGCCTCCGTGGTTTTTTTCGATCTTTCTCTTCAAATGCTTCCATCACCAGGAAGAGTATCAGACATTTAGTTAGAGAATCTAGAATTAAATCCTGGCTCTGCAACTTATGACCAGTATTTCCTTGGTCATGTCATTTAACTGCTCAAGGTCTCCCTTTCTTCATCTGTTAAATGAGGAGTTTGGACTAGATGACCTCTAATATTCCTTTCCTCTCTAAATCACTCTTTCCCTCCCTGCCCCTATGACTAGAGGTATTGTTTTGATCTGACTTTGGGACCATTGTCTTGGTCCTGGAATCCCTAATGATTAGGGTTAGAAGAAAGCTTAGGGATCATAGGAATATAGCTCTACTGCTGGAAAAGGATTTCAGACCCTTTAATCCAGGGGTGGGTTTGATGGGAGAAGTTTATAAGAAGCTGAACTGACATACGCTTCTTTTCCATTGACACATGGTTTCCCAGTCCAAAGTGGGAGCTCTCCTGCCCTGGAATTAGGATAATTGGTGGCCGAGAGAGAGAAAACTCTTCAGAAATTATTAGTCTCCTCTATCCCCAGCTTCAGACAGAACTTCACAAATACCCCTCTGACTGACTAAGTGTCTCCATTGTTTTGTTTGGTTTTTTTTCTTTCAATTTTTGAAAACAATTTGTATGGTAATGGTATTACAAGTTTGATCAAATTCCATAAATCCATCAGTATCAATAGAAAGTTTTTGTTTGTTTGGTAGTTCCTTTATAGTTAGTTCTGTTTCCTTTTCCTAGATTGGATTATTTAAGATCACTTTTTGTTCTGCTAATTTGGATACTTCCGATCCTCTTTTCTTTCATGCTATCAATTTTATTAGCATATAACTCTGATGATTTTAACTGTTATGGTTTTGTAGCGGTTTCACTTTGTTCATTTTGCCACTTTGTAACTTTTGGTTTTATGCTTTCTTCTTTTGAATCAGGTTAAATAAAGATATCTTGACTTTGTTAGTCTTTTCAAAGAACCAAACTGAATAAAAAAATAGCTAGCATATCTTAAGATAAGCTAGCATATCATATCTTAAGATTTGTAAAATATTGTACAAACATCTCATTTCATCTTCACAACAACCCTGGGAGGGTAGGTGCTATTATTATCCATATTCTTCAGATGAGGAAACTGAGGCCAATAGGAATTATACAAGTAGGGAATGTCTAAGGCTAGGTTTGAACTCAGGTATTCCTGACTACAGGTCTATCTGTCTATATTGTTCCACTTATAGCTGCTCTTTATTATTTCTATTGGTTTTTTTTTCCAATTTATCTATTTCTCCCTAATTTTCAATAATTTCTCTCTTGTGCTTATTTTGGCTTTATTTGTTAAGTTTCTAATTTAAAAAAATTCAGGTTCAGTTCATTAACCTTTTCTGTTTTATTAATATATGTTTTTAGGGGTAGAACTTTTCCTTTGAGGATTCCTTGATTGTATTTTGGACATTTTAATTGCTTGAACACTGCCAAATGAAAAAGAGCTGACTAACTCAACATGGTAGTCCATTTTTTTTGGACAACTCTAATTATTAGAATTTTATTTTGTTCAATTAAAATATGCCACCCAATAATCCTACATAGTTCTGCCCTCTAGAGTCAGAAAAAATAAGTGCAATACTTTTTACCACATGGTAGGCCACTGAAGATTGTTATATGTAGTGTATTAGAATTCATACTATTCAAAATTATATTTATATAAATATGATGATTAGTTCCAGCCCAGTAAAAATATACTGTGAGAATCTGAATAATGCAACCAATTCATGGATTTATTATTTTCTCTAATTGGGATCTAATTATAAACATTTCATCATCATCATCATCCATGGAATGACACTGAATTATTAGTACTGTCTCTCTCTGTACAAAACCTTTCACCCTTTTTAATGTTTTTTTTTAAGCAATCGGGGTTAAGTAACTTGCTCAAGGTTACATGGCCAGTTATTTCTGGGTGTGGTGCTAAGTATCAGAGCCCGGATTCGATCCCAGGTCATCCTGACACTGGAGCCGGTGCTCTTACTCGCTGAGCCACCTGGCCGCCCCACCCTTTTTAATGTTACTGGGACTTGACAATTTTTGGTGACTGATGGATTTTCCTGCACATGGTTCATGTCCTATGTAAAGCTCATGACATCTAGTGTAAGAACCTTGTGAGTTATTTGAGTCAATGAAATTACACTAAAGGCATTATGTATCCCTTGTTTTTTTATCAGCAGATTCAGGAAAGGGTTAGAGGATCTTAGATTCAGAACTAGAAAGGGAGGTGAATTCTCTCATTTTACAGAGTAGGAAACTGAGGTTTCTGAGTTGGGTTTCACACTTTCTGATTCAAGTCTAGTGCTCTGTGTACTACTCAAACTTGACAATTAGGATGTCTGTCTTCTGGTTTAACTTAAATGACTCTAGCTACAAGAAACTGAGCTAGTCCTCCAGGAACCTAGGGAAATAAACAAGTATTTATTAAGCACTTTGTGCTGGACAAAGCCCTGGGAATATAAATACAAACAAAAAAAAAGTCCCTACCCTCAAGGAGCTTACATTGAAACGGATAAAATTGATCCATAAAAGGAAGTTGAGAAGTTTGGTGGTGGTGGTAGGGGTTTGGAGGGAAGGTGCACAGAATGAAGAAGTCTGAAGAGTTGGGAGAGGAGTGGTGTGAGCATGGCTGGTCTGGACACTTCCTCAAAATGGTAGTTCCAGGAGGGAACTCACCAATTGAAGGAGGGAGCCATAGGGGAAGATGGGTGTTCTAGAGAAGTGTGCAGTTAGTCTGGATGAGTATGTTGACATAACAGGCCAAAACGACTTGGGGCTAAATACATGAAGAAGCTTCTTTCCCCCAGGATACTGACACTTTTATCAATGTGCCTCAGTCTTTCATTAGAAGTGTTTATTACTCCAGCTGATCCCCATTAAGGTAAACTGGGGACCATAGGGATTAGGCCACTGAAAGCTGATTCTAGCCTCCTTCCCTCGAGGTCCCAATTTGCTGTGATTAAATTTAGAGCTCATAAAAGGGGAACGGTGCTGGCAAGAGAGGCACTCACTGACGGATGTTTCTGGTTGGAGTGAACTGAGGACTGACAGGGATGTTTGCTTCTAGTCCAGAGTGAGATCATACTTCATCTCAACCTTTTACAGCAAATTTTATAGGGGAAAAATCTTACAGAGAAGGAGAGGGATTTAGATACAGAATGGGGGAATTGAGGCCTGTGGTCTAACTGAGAGAAGAGAAGGAGAACTATAGAAAGATCTGAAGATACTTGTTTTAGACAAGGACATACAAAGACATGGCAAGTTGGAACCTGTTCCCTACATGGAGTCATAGAGAAGAGCTGTATGTGGCTTGTTTAAATGATCTAGAATGATGATTACACCTGAATCTTGACCTTCAAGAGGGAAGTGATAAAGATACAGTGCTACCCAAAGCTCTAGAATAACTTGGCCAGTCCTCAGCACACTGGTTAGAAGCAGAGCCAGATCGTGCTGGAGTTAGCTCTTACAGGCTCACAAGAGCTGCTTGTTAAATTTTCAGTATGAACATTTATACTTCAGAAATCTGCAAATGCTACCAATCAGGACTTGGCTTATTTTTATTTTTGATTATCAAGACTTAATAAAGTGATGGAGAAAATGTTAATAATAATGCAAATTAAGTTAAAAGTAAATTATAGATACTCCCCCCCCCCCCCCAGAAAACTGCCTTTTAACCATTTACTAGGACACCTCTGGACAGAGCTGAAAATGGTTTTCCTGGGAGGCCTTGCCTCCCAGCCCCTTGTTTCCTTCCAGAAGGGAGCTCGTGATTTCTTTGTGGGACCTGCAGCTGTCCCTGGAGTTCTGGTCTATGGTAAGATGGGTGGGGGCCAGAGATATAAGCTCTCCAGCCCCCAGGGACTAGTGGCCACTTGTGTTCTGACAGATGGCCCAGGGGCTTGGCAGTGGCCATCCACCCTAGCTATACCCTGCCTCTTCTTTGGGGATGAACTAAGGACATCTGCTGCTCAGTCATGCCCAACTAACTAGCCGGCCACAGCAGTAACCTTGAATTTTTGACCCCAGCTGCCCAGGCTGGGCTCTTTTCCCCTTGATCTTCAACCGCTAGTTTCACTCCTTTCCCTTTATTTCACTTCCTCCTCAGGGATCTGTCTCTAATGTAGTCAGAGTGAAAATGATTGATCTGACTTAAGTTGTACATAACCACACACCTTTTTGGGGACCAGGGCATTTTGCTATCTATGTAAGGGGTCCTTCTCAGTCTCTTTTTATGGCCTGAGAGTGGCTGATTGGATTTCATGGCCTTTGATGTACCTGCTTAGAAAAAGGTAAGAGGGAACAGGTTTAAATTTCAGCAGTATTGAATTTAGATTAGATATCAGGAAGACTTGTATAGCTCAAAAGAACTTCAAACACATTGATTGCTAAGGAAAATTGTCAACTGTTCCTTCTTTCAAGATAGTTCTTATGTTTATACTTAAGTTGTGGACTTTACTTATCTGATGATAGTTTTGTGTACATACTTCAGTGTACTGAAGAGGGAACATGACGTAGTGGAGAAAGAGTTGGTCTCAGAACCAGGAAGATCTGGGTTCAAATTTGACTTCTGACACATGCTGGTGTGACCCTTAGCAAGTCACTTGTACTTTCAGCGCTCTGTGAAACTCTCTGAATGATAAATTACAGAAAACATGCTAACCCACATTGGTTGAGTAGATTCCCTCACTGTGAGGTCCCCATACCAGTAAAATCACAGGTTCAGTCCTTATTCCTATGTAGCCCAATGAGTCATATTTCATTAAGATGGACAGTCTTTTTATCAGTGGACATCACAGCCTGTCCATGCCTACTAATCTTGTGCATTTCTTGTGCATGGGTTTCCATGGATCCTCTACAGAGAATTCACTGAATGTACTAGAGAATTTCCTCATGATCTTTATACATTTTATCAGTGACTGTGCAGCACCTACACTGTCCCTCATTTGCCACATGACTAGCACACAGCCTTTTCTGATCAAACATTTCCTTGTACACAGGTCATCAGTTGAAAATATACTATCATCTACTTATGCTCACCACACCTCTCTCCATTGTCTTCTGGAAGTTTTCAAAGTTTGGATTCTTGGAGATGAAGGTGTTCTAAGATACACAAGTGTACAACAGTCCTAGTCTTTTTTTAAAAATAAAGGTTTCTGCACCTGGGAGCAGTATGTTAAAAGTGCTGAACAATTTCTCAAATGTACCTTATCATTTACTTATCCTAGATAGATATAGCTAGACATATAGATATGTCCTAGATATACATATACATATATATGTAAACATATACCTATATGTTGATGAAGTAACTCAATGGGCCAGCTTGTCATAGGCCAGTCCTAATCTGTTCAATGGACATTTTTATTCTTTTAGTTTTTCCTGTATTGGTTTTTTTTGATACGGTAGAGGGCTAACCAAAGAATCAGGAAGAATTATATTTGAATTTTACCTCTGACATTTACTAGTTATGTCACCATAGGGAAGTCACTCAATTTCTCAGTGTCCTAGGCAACTCTTCAAAACTATGTTACAGATGAATTAGTATTCTTCATCTATGGAGGGCATTTCTATCCCTGAATTTTCCTATACCAATAATTTGGTCCTGATCAAAACAAAAACAATTGTTAGTGAATATGTAGAAAAGGAACAAGCCAACCCACGTGAACTTCATTTCCTCTTTCAACAGGATCATTAGATAGATAAGGAGAATGCTATTTAATAAAATATGCCTCAGTTTTAGCCAAGTCTTTGACAAAATCTCTGATGCCCTTTTTGTGGAAAAGGAGTTAGGCTAGATGACAGCACATTTAGGTATTCAAATTTGTTGAATGACTGGTCTTAAGGGGCATATCCCAGAGTTCTCTGTTTGGCACTGTGAGGATATCTAGGAAATTTGCAGGTGACACAAGTCCAGGAGGGATTGCTGTCACATCAAATAACAGGGTTATTTAACTCTTGGTCTGACTATTTAATGTAATAAAATTCAAAGGCATGGATTATTGCATATTTAGTGCTATTTTTTGATTATTGATTGAAATTTGCCAATTTTTTTCACTTCTTCCTCTTTTTAAAATAATTCCTTGTTATATTGAGATAGTTGATTGGAAGGTTAAAGAATGTGAAGGAGGATATAGGGGGAAATGTAAGCTAAAAAGAAAACATATCTTTAAAAGAGGTATTAGACTTGCTCTGCTTGGTTGCTTGGTCCCAGAAGGCAGACCTAAGAGTTTGTTGTTATTCAGTCATTTTCAATTGCTTCTGACTCTTTGTGATCCCATTTAGTGTTTTCTTGGTGAAGATACTAGAGTGGTTTGCCATTTCCTTCTCCAACTCATGTGACAGATGAGGAAACTAAGGCAAACAGGGTTAAGTGATTTACCCAGGGTCATATAGCTAGTTAAGTGTCTGAGGCCAGATTTGAACTCAGGAAGGTGAGTCTTCCTGACTTCGGGTTTGGCTCTCTGTCTATTGCACCACCTTCCTGTCCCTCAGAACTAAGAGTAATGGATAGAAATTGTAAAGGGTTAAAACTGGGCTTAATATAAGGAAAAAGTTGCTAACCATTAGAACTCTCTAGAACTGGCTGCCTCCAAAAGCAGTTTTCCAGCAAATGCTAGTATAACCATTTGTAAAATGTGTTGTAGAGAAGATTTTTGTTCAGAAACAGTTTAGACAGACTAGGTGAGCTCTGAGGTTCCTTCCATTCTGACGTTCTGCGATTCTGATTCTTAAAGACACTTATCTTTCTGAGAGTATTTGACTGCAGTTCTACCCAGAGACCAGAGAATGAAGTCCCTTCCTGGTGGAGGATTCACAGAAAAGACCAAGGACCTATTTTCCTTGCCTCCCTCAGCTACTCATATCAGATTTTTCTCCCTCCATCCCAGTCTCCTCTATCCTGGTTCATTTTGTACTCTCAAATCTAAAAGGTCAGTAGTTGTAGAGGAGGTCTGAAACAGTAGGATTAAAACATTCTGAATCCATTTCCATCTCAACTGCCCGATTTGGAGCAGGCAGGTGTATTTGCCCCTCCTTGAATTACGGAGAAAGCTTCATGATAATGATTTCTAAAAGGCTTAGAGATTTTTATGAAGTATTTGGGAAGGGCAGAGAATTGAGAGGTGGGAAGGTAACATTAAGGATGGGCACAGTAGAGTAGGAATGGAGTCTCAGGGGTAGGAAAATGGCAGTTGAGAGAGAGAAAGAGACATGAGGGAATTGTATACATGGGGAGTTCCTGAGTCCAGGGAGAGGTTAGATTGGGCGTGGGGAAGAAAGACAGAGGG
>NW_027186350.1:54689-111402 GCF_028583685.1 Petaurus breviceps papuanus
AGGAAGGAAGGGAGGGAGGGAGGAAGAAAAATGGAAATATTTACCTATTGTATGCACCATGCTAAACTCTTTACAAGTATAATCTCATTTGATCCTCACAACAGCCCTGAAAGGTAGGTGCTATAATTATCCCCATTTTGTAGATAAGGATCATCTTTGACCAAGCTGCTGAATCTCTTGGGGTCTCAGCTTCCTCATCTGTAAAATGGGGGAGTTGGACTATCAGATAATCTCTTAAAGTTTATTCCAACTCAATCCTATTATTCTATTGTAAGCTTGGGGTTGTATGTCAGATCACCTCCCGTTCCCCATCCCACTTAAATTAACTGACAACATGTGCACATATGAACACACTTCCACCGAGTCAAGCAATCAAAGAGGTGTGAACTAGATTTGAGCAAAAACTAAGTATCACAAATGAATCAGCTATTCAAAAGTTTTTAGCTTAGGTTTAAAAATGGCACGATCAATTTAGAAGACCTTCAAAGTCATTGGATGAAATGGAGGGACATTTTACAGGAAGTATATTCAGATTGATTGAGAAGACTTGGTTACGCCCTGTGGATTTTGTATAAGACAGTCAACTACTTTAGAAACCCAGGTATCTGATTGTCTGGCAGTAGAGCAGAGAGCCATTCCAGCCAGGTCCCAGAGAAAGAATTGCTTGAGGGGGAGAAGAAGAGCCTCAGTCTATCTGTCTGTCTGTCTCTTTCTCTCCAGAGAGAGGACCTTGTGAACTTTGGAGGGTAAGCATTTTCAAGCCAGCAGCATGCCTAGAATAGCTAACAAACCATCTGTGTCAGTCCTGCTTACCAGGAGTCCCTTTCCCTCCTTTGTAAGGGTATTCATGACATTCTCCATAAATAGAGGGTAGTTTTTTCTTTTGCTGGGTGCCTTATAGAGTCTTAACACTGCCTTTCCTCAGGATTTCTGCGGTTCCTTTGGTTGATTCCTTTTATTGTGTGGTTTCCATTCTTCCCTACCATCTTGGTCATTCTTTTCTTTAGATTGTCAATGTCCTTTCTAAAATGAGGCTCCCACAAGTGAAAATATCCGTTGAGATAAGGCTAAGTATAATAGTAGTGCTCTTTAACTTGTTTTGGCCAATATGCTTATAAATTAATGCAACCTAAGCTCACATTAGTTTTTTTGGCTGTTGTCATATTGAACTTGAAGTCCATCAAAGTCCCAGGTTTTTTTTGTTTATAAACTGTAGTCTGGCCATGCCTCTTACATACTGTACTTGTAAAGTTGATTTTTATTTTTAAACGCCAATGTTAGATTTTACATTTATCCCTACTAAGTCTCAATTGATTAGGTTTGGTTATAGGTTTTTCAGCTCTTTTAAAATCTTGATTCTGGGGGCAGCTAGGTGGTGCAGTGAATAGAGCACTGGCCCTGGAGTCAGGAGAACCTCAGTTCAAATGTGATCTCAGACACTTAACACTTACTAGCTGTGTGACCTTGGGCAAGTTACTTAACCTCAATTGCCTTACCTTCCCCCCTCCAAAAAAAAATCTTGATTCTATAGTCTTAGCTTTCTATTTTTTTTCCAGTTCTGCCAAGTTTATTGGGCATTCACCGTGTGCCTAGTTCTGTGCTAGTAATGACTGTAGGGGATATAAAATAAATGTGACATTGTTCCCACTCTCAAGAGGCCTCTAGGTGGCTCTGGATAGCATACTGGACTTGGAATCAGAAGTTTAAACCCAACCCTACACACTTACTAGCTGTGTGACCTTGGGCAAGTCACTTAACCTCTATCTGCCTCAGATTCTTCATCTGTAAAGTAAGGATTATCATAGCACTACCTCCTAGACTTATTGTGAGAATAAAGTGAGATAACATTAGTAAAGCATTTTGCAAACCTTAAAACCAGATTAAAGCTATTATTAGTAAGAAGTATATAATTTACTTGGAAAAACAGGAATACACACATAATATTTAGTTAACAATGTAGTCTAGAATGGTGCTTCTTAAACTGTGGGTCACGACCCCATATGGGATTGTGAAAAGTTTGGCAACAATAAAAGGTTTCTGAATGTGCAATGTCCAAAAATTAATTTAAAATCAAACCCATAAAAAATCCAAGGTGTTTCTGCTTGCCCAAGTTGCATCAGGTAACTTCACCACAGCCTTGGTTCTGAAAACAAAGCTACTTTGCACTATATATGCCCTCAGGCTACCCAATGTTGGGAGTGGAAAAAGTTTAAGAAGCCCTGGTCTAGACTATGTCTCTGTATGTGTCTATGTCTGGATAGATAGCTCTGATGCACATTTTACATTTCTTTTGTCTTGTCTGACTGTTTCTTTTGGCTTCATGTCATTTGCAGATTTGGTCAGCTTGCCATGTAAGATTTTGTGTGTAACTCTGTCATTGTACACCTTGGCAGGAGGCAAAGAAGTCATTGAGGACACAGCCCAGTGTTGGTCCAGGTGGTCATTGCCCACTTTTCTCTGCTCTTATCCTGCCTAAAGCTTGGTGGTGTGGTAGATAGAGTACTGGACATGGAGTCAGGAAAACCAGAGTTCCAATATGACCTCAGATACCTTAGACACCTGTGTGATGTGACTGTGGGCACACTAAACTTTTGTCTGCCTCAGTTTCCTTATCTGTGAAATAAGAGTAATAATAGCATGTACCTCCCATGTTTGTTGTTGAGGATCAAATGAAATAGTATCTATCAAACCCTTTGCAAACCTTAAAGCACTATATAAATGCTAGCTATTATTTTCTTTCCCAGATCCATCATCTGTGGGTCTGCCCATGTGCCAAGAACATGGGCACTCCTTAGGGAGCTGGGTGATTCTCCTGGGGCTTGGATTTGGAGGTTGGGAGAGGGGTAGAATTGCTGGACAATTGGTGGTGTATTTAATTCCTACCTAGCTTTCAAGATACAACTCTAGGCCTACATTGTCCAAAAAGCATTCCCTGTCTAATAATTCACATTGAAGTAGAGAAGTAATGTAGCCCAGTGGATACTTCTGGTTAGGAATCAGGAAGGACATGATTCAAGTCCTGGATGTGTGACCCTGGGCAACTCACTTAACCTCTCACTGCTCTTGGGCAAATCTCTAAAGCTGTAAGTTGCCAAACAATTCCTGAGCTATATTGGTCAAGGATTTCCTCATCAGAACTTCTCTACACTAGTGAAATCATAGGGCCAGATTGATGTTAAGGTTTGTAAAGTGTTTTCTTTTCATCAGCTCTATGAAGGAGGTAGTAAATTATTATCCCTCTTTTATAGATGAAGCAAGTAAGTCTCTTAAAGGTTAAGTGACTTTTCCATGATCTTAAATCCAGTCTGCATTTAAGCCTTTGAAAAAAGATTGAAACCCAGATCTCTTGACCGTTTTATCTACTACAACATACCACTTTTTCCTTGATTCCCCCCCACTTTCTCCATAAACCCTTCCTTGGCCACTCAAACACACAATGATCGTCCTCTTCCGAACTTTCTCCGTGTTCTTATTGTTGACACTCATATCCTGCCCAGTATTGCTAGTACACGTATGTCTTGTCTTTTACTCCCACCTGGATTGCAGACCCCTGCAGGAAAGGATGTCAGAAAACACCGATTTTGAGAAATCTTATTAAATCAGTTCGCTTTAGATTTACGGCTTAGCATATATTATGTGCTAAAGGAAGAATGATGGCATAAAGCCAAGAAAAAAAATCCTTATTCCCCCCTCCTATTTGTCCTGGAAAGTTTCTTGGAAGAGTTGCAATTTTTGTAATTATTTAATTAAGGAGATGGAGAAAAACTGAAAAACTGGAGAGAGAGAGAATGCTAGTCTTACTCTTGTAATTTGGTTATAAGTTCCTTCAAGGCAAGGACCTTTTCTAGTTCATTTCTTTTTTTTTTTGAGGGAAGTTGGGGTTAAGTGACTTGCCCAAGGTCACACGGCTAGTAAGTGTTAAGTGTCTGAGGCCAGATCCAAACTCAGGTCCTCCTGACTTCCAGGTCCGGTGCTCTATTCACTGTGCCACCTAGCCACCCCTTTCTAGTTCATTTCTGTCTCCTCTTTTAGCACCTTGCTCATTGGACATGTAAAATGTTGACTATGTGAATAAGGTGCTGAGATGACTGAATGAATGCATTGAACAAGTGTGAGTTTTCCCAGGAAAGGCCCTCAGTCCCAGGAGGCAGTCTGACCCTGTTGATTCTTTCATTCTTGGGCCCCATCGTCATGATCTAACACCACTACGTCTGCCAGGACTCAGCCCTTCTGGCTTTCCTTATCCCCATTCTCTGTCCCTTTCCTCCTTCCTCCTTGACTCAGCAAGCTGTCTTTTGTCTCTGCAGGCCGTAATGAGCTGATTGCTCGTTATATTAAGCTCCGGACTGGGAAAACTCGAACCAGGAAGCAGGTGAGTGCTATGGACATGGTGAACAACAAGGAGCCAATATCTCACAACCTACAGGCTTCCTCAAAGGAAAGAAGATGTCTTCCTATGACCTTTGATGATGGGGCCAGTTTAAGGGTTGGCATATCTGTCAAAAATGCTTATGTGAACAAGGTTTTCTGTGGGCCAGGAGTTGGTTACTGCCCTGTCCTTTATGATAATAATGCACCATATCTCTGCAAGACGAAGGACTCCCCTCCAAAACTGAGAGCCCCCACCCAGGATCAAAGTATTAGAGCTGTAATGGATTCTGATCACATTATTTTACAGGTAAGGAAATAGAAGCCCAGAGAGAAAGTGACTTGTCCAAAGTCAGGTAGCAAGCAGCAGAACTAGGAAGAGGAGCCAGCAGCAGCTGTCCTGTGTCTCTTATCTTTCTGGCACACCAGAATAGACCCTGGCATGACTCTTTTGAAGTGTTGCTGAAACACTTGGTCTAGCTTAGGTCAGGTTTAAATGTTGAGATGATGGCAGGGCCAGGGGCATAAGGAGACAGAAGGGGCCTCAGTGGCCCCAAGAACATGATGTATTCTTTTCTCTCTTGCAGGTATCTAGCCACATCCAGGTGCTGGCCCGTCGTAAAGCTCGGGAGATCCAAGCCAAGTTAAAGGTAAAGCAGGTCCCAGGATGTTTCTGCCTTCCCTAGCAGCAAGAGGGGTAGGGACCCTGAGGGCAAACAGCTCCATTCACTACCCATAAAGGGAAAAATCTCTCTTCCTCCCTTCTCCTCCACTTTATAAACCCCAAAGTTCTTGAAACTGAATCATCTTGAGAGTCTCTTGTGATGTTGCTGGTAGAAAGTGAGAAAGAACAGAGAAGAATGGCAACAGTGCCAAATAAACACCCATCATGGCCCTCTGGTCTCTTGAATAAGAAGTTTCCTCCAGTACTCTGGTAGCCTTTCAGGGGCAGCTGTTAGTGATTCTTTGCAAGTCCATCCAGGTTCCTGAAAGAACCAGGTTATATGACCACTCTATGTTGGGAAAGTACATCTCACTCTGTGTTGGGAAAGTACATCTCACTCTACTATGTTGGGAGCCAGACTTCTGAGTCAAAGAGAAGAGTCACAACCCCAGGCCTCTACTAGTATCTTGGGAGGGACAGCCAGCCCAGTCCCCTCCTGCTGTCCCCTCCCCCTTCAGCACTGCTTACTTATGATCACCTGTCCTCCCTCCCAAGCAGCCATAGCAGAGGCACCTCTAAGAGACAGCTGGAGAGGTTGCAGTTGCTGGCCCTCCAGCTACAGCATGCGTGCATGGAGCTCCCACCACCCCAGGCCACAACCTGAACCCTGTTTGCCTTGGGCTTTCCTCTTGCCTAAGCCTGCCCTTACTGGCCTCTCTCATTCTGTGTTCAAATCCCCAGTCAACCAGCTGCTGGGCTGGAGACCACAGCAGGGTATTTATCATGGAGAACAATTGCTCCTGTGTTATCTCCAGAGCCATAAAAGTGAGTGTGAATCTGCTTGGGCCACACTGTGTAGTCAATCTTTTGCCTCCATGTATTGTTCTTTGTTCTTTGTGTATGCTGCAGTCCAGTGCCTGGGTGTCTTTCCCCACCATGCACATCCCTCTTTCCTCCCTCTGAGACACCTCTCCCTCCCCTCCTCCCCATCCAACTGATGGCATCAAGTCCCCTGCTCCAGGGAGAAGTTTGGGTTCAATTTGACATCCTGGTTACTCAGAATGAGATTCAGTTCCACTCAACAAACATTTAAGAGCCGTCTTCACACCCCCTTCCTACTCTTTTTGGTTTCTTTCCCCTTGCAAGATTGTCTTGCTTTGATTCAGAGGTTGACAACCTTTCAGAGGTGGCATGTGAAGTCTTTAAAATGCAGATATCCCTGGGAAAGGTCACATTTTTATCTAACTTAAAGTCTAATCAATTAGCATTAGGGTTTAGTATACAGTCAGCTGAGATTGAGAAGGGGATGGAAGAATTTCAGAGAGCCTGTCATGAGTGGGGAGTGGGGCTCTGAAAGGAGGGGAAGAGAAAAGATATAGAGCTGGATGTTATCATAGAGATCATTTTCTCCAACTCTTATTTTACCAGTGATGGCATTTGGCTTCACAATTTTGCCTAGTGTTGGCTGCTCAAAATCATCTCCTGTGCCACCACTAGCAGGCATTCCAGTGCTAAGCTCTAATTTAGCCCAACCAGACAGCATCTTGGTGGTGTAGTGCATAGAGTGCTAGGCTTAGGATCAGGATGACCTAATTCAAATTTGACCTCGGATACTCACCAGCTGTGTGACCCTGTGCAAGACACTTAGTCTCTGCCTCAGTTTCCTCATCTGTAAAATGGGGATAACAATGCACCTCACAGGTTTGTTGTAAGGATCACATGTAATAATCATGGCAGAGCACTTGGCATAGTGCCTGGCATATAGCAGGTGCTGGATAAATGTTAGCCATCCTCATCATTTGATCATTACTTCTTCCTTTTGCTAATACAGACTCTTTGTTAGAGGCTTGGGGGTAGCACAACTATGGTTCACAGAACAGATGATTGTTATTATAATCATCACCATATTATCAGTCAGACAGTAGGAAAGGTGCCGATGTAGGCACTAGGTGGTACAGCAGATAGAGGTCCCGTGCCTGGAATCAGGAAGAATGAGTTCAGATCTGATCTCAGACACTTACTAGCCCTTCCACCCCAGGGCAAGTCACTCAACCTTTACCTTAGCTTCCTCATCTGTAAAATCGGAGTGCAATAATAGCACTTTCCCCCAGGGTTCTTGTAAGGATAAAATGAGATGATATGTGTAAAGTCCTTTGTAAACCATAAAGCTCTATATGCTATCTATTCTCACCATCACAAAAATTCCTTTACTAAGCACTTGTATGCACCCTATTTCAGGCACTTAACAGAATAGTTTAGAGGTTGAGGAACTACAGATGGCAGAGTAATGTGTTGATATTCTATAGGTGGTACACTGGATAGAGCCAAAGGTCAAGAACACCTGAGTTCAAATCTGGCCTCAGAGACTTACTAACTGTGATCCTGGGCAAGTCACTTAAGCCTGTTTGCCTCAGTTTTTCCTCATCTGTAAAATGTGCTGCAGTTGGAAAGGGGTAAACTACTCCACTATCTTTGCCAAAAATACCACCAGTTGGGTCATGATGAGCCAGACATGACTGAAACAATTGAACAACAACATTCTATATGTGCATTTTGAGTCAGGAAAGTCCCTGGCTCAGAGTGTGGCTGCTGGATACCATCATTAATCAAGACAGTCCAGGAAGACTTCAGAAATGATAGGTTTAACTAAGACATATCTGCTTGAGGCTGACACTTATCTAAGTATGTAAGGAGGAACAGGTGTCTTCTCAATAGTCCCCTAGGATGGAGTGGATTAAGTTTGAGTTTATCAGTGCTATACATTTACATTCCAATTTTAACTTTTCGAAGTCCTTTCCTGTGTAGGATCTGTAATTAAGAGCAAGAAGGGGCCTCAGAGGTCATTTAGTCCAACTCATTTTAGAGATGAGAAAATGGACACCCAAGAGATAAGTGACAACTAAAATGACTCAGGTAGTAAGTGGCCAAACTGGACTTTGAACCCAAGACCTCCTATTCCAAATCCAGTGCCCTTCCTGCTGCTCAGTACTTTGTCTTATTTGATCCTTGTGAAATCCCTGTGGGGTGGCTACGGTGGGTATTGTTATATCCATCGGAAAATGAGACTCAACTCTCTTGTCCAGTCACAGGGCTAATTGATGGCTGAGTCTTGGGTCTAGAATATAGGTCTGCTGACTTCAGTGCCAGTGCTCTTTTCACAAGAGCAGGGGGACTGCCACCTTCTTCCCTTGTTAATCCTTTCCTCCCTGACTCCTCTATACACATGTGCCCTATCCCTTTCTGTTCTCCTGCTGCACTGAGATCGCTGCTGCATTAGACCTTCCCGTTTCCCCTCAGGACCAGGCAGCTAAGGACAAAGCTCTGCAGAATATGGCAACCATGTCATCCGCTCAGATCATCTCTGCTACAGCCTTCCACAATAAAATGGCCCTTACCCGGGGACCAGCCTACCCAGCAGTCTCAGGGGTAAGTGGACAAACTACAGTAAAGGGTTAAGCCACACCTCTCCTCATCTTCCTCGTCCCATCCCAAGCACAGTACAGCCCAGGTTTTGATCACTGCCTCCTCTCTAGCTTGGGATGTTGGAGAGGAGAGAACAAAGCCTTGGCTTTGGACAAAGCTACTGGTCTAAGGGGAAACCAAACAGGGATCCAAAGACACAGCCATAATCCATAATTTCCCTCCATTGCTTGTCACTCTCCAATCCCCCACCAACACTCTCTCCTTATACTCCTTTTGAAAACAGGTAGAACAGGGCCTCAGTGCACACACAGCCCTAGTGTAGATTTTCAAGGGATACTAAAGAATAAACCCACAGCTTCCATTCTTACGAACTAAATACAGCATTGAACTCTACCCTCACTGGCTCCTGCCACTTATTTGCTAGTCTTTCTACTAGCCTCTCTTTTACATTCTCTCATTCCTCTGCCTTTCTTCCAAATTCCCCACTGCTCTGGGCCTTTATGGCACAAAGGGAGCCCACATTTCAGGTTCAAACTTTCACTTTCCAACCCAGGCCCCTGTCTCCATTTCTTCTGCTTTCAGCCATGGTCCTGTTTGGGAGCTAGAGCTGTATTGATTCTGTTTCTTGCCTTTTTCAGTTTTGGCAAGGAACTTTGCCAGGCCAAGCCGGAACTTCCCATGAGTGAGTATGTCCTGAGCTCTCTTGTTTGCTCTCTCCATAATCCTTCAGTGTATATTGTACCTACAAGACCTGTCCTCTCATCAGCTTCCAGATTCTGAATAATGCTATGGACAGCAGGACTGGATTCTAAGGTAGACAGAGGTCTGAGTGCAGCTTTTCCAGGACAGCTAACGTTTGGATATTGGTAGTTTGAGTTCTTTATAGCTTTACTGCAGTGACTGGGTCTCAGTTGTTAATACATTATTAGAGCAGTAATTAAATCAGATTCCCTGGGCCCAGAACCCCAAGAGGATTGCCTGGAGCTGGAAGCCTGATGTCTATGCAACACATTCATCAGAGCTTTACCTTCTTCAGCAATGGAAACATTCCCTTTATGGATCAGATGTAAAAACTGAGAGGAAAGAGTTGGGTGGGAGGTGCAGACAGGCTTGGGCCCCAGGATCTTTCCTATTGAGGGTATCCAATTCCAATCAAAGCTCAGCTGACAGTCTCTCTCCCATGTTTCCTGCAGTGTGAAACCTTTCTCTCAACAAACCTATGCTGTTCAGCCTCCGCTCCCTCTGCCAGGTGGGTCAGCATTGCATGGCTCCCTTGCATGGCATCCTCCCCCAAATCCCATGCTCTGGGCTCAAGGCATAACATGCCTACCTGAAACCCCAATGTGTGTACTCTTTTCTTGCCTCCTACTCATGCATACTCAGTTTGCACATCCCATGACTTAGATAGCCTACCTTATGGCATCAAGCACATGAAACCCACATGCATGTCTAACCCCACTGGCATGCTTATTTTCACACTCTCTATCTTTGGTTACATCAACCACCAAACTCTTTACCCAGTGAATGGACATACAGCTAGCATGCCTGGCTCCTTCAGGCTCAGCTCAAATGCTTTTGGGTTGGCTGGAATGTCTGGCTTCCTTTGCATACCAAATGCATGCCACTTGCATGCCTGACCTCTTTGCATAACTTTGCCCCTTTTGTCCCACTACCCTCTGCTCAGCTTCATCTCCTGTGGACCCCTTTCCCCATAATTCAGAAAACCTAAGAGATCCCCAGCCTTTACCAGCAGGAAGGGTCTGGAAGAAAAGTGGTGTCAATACTAAGGCAGTAACCCTACTAGGGTTAGGCAGATGCCATTGTAACCAGGTTCTTTTCAGCTGTGTGAACCAGTCATATGGGCCCCTTCTTATCCTCTTCCAGGTGACGTCTCCATCCATATCGCTATCACATGGTATGGGGTGGGAAGGGGGTAGAGTGGGCAGAATCTTCTGTCATCCTAGGCAATAAGAAAATACACTCTTTCTTACCCTCCGCCTTTTTGCAGGTTGGGATGACCCCTGATATTCTAAGACATGATTGATTCTGGATTTTCCTAGGGTTTTGGCAAGGACTTTGTATAAGTCTTTGCTCTCCTGTCAGGCTACTCTGCCTTTTGGGGATCAATAGTACCTAGTACAGCTTGGATGGGTACAGTGAGAATGCAAAGAGAGAGGAGGAGACCCATTGACCTAGCAATTCTAGGGGATCAGGAGACTGGATCCCTACTCTAGGCCCTGCCACCGGCTCCCTGGCCCGCCTCTCCCTCTTTGGCCTGTGCTTCCCTCAAAAATCACCTCCTCCTGTTATTGATATCTTTGTCTCCAGAACCCTCGGAACCCTCTCCACCATTTCCCATACCTATCATACCATACCTTTTCCTTTCCACATCTGGAGTTATGAGATGGGGTAAACTGAGGCACAGAGATTTGGAACAAGTGATTAAAGAATTCCAGTAAATCTGTGGCAGATTTAGGAAAAGGTATTCCTGTCCCCACTCCAGAACTCCTTTGGTACCAAATGATACTGATTTGGTCTAACACAACTAGGTGTTTCTTGGTGTATTATTTACTAGTCACAAACCCTGCCCTTCAGAGACTTACACTAGAGCTTTTACTCACTACCTTACCATGCCACTGTTTCAGAAGGGGACATGAGGTTTTCTTAGTGGGTGTGTGTGTGAGGAGGGACTGCTCTGGTCCCCATTGGCTTCTCCCCCTGTATTCAGGGTTTGAATCTCCTGCTGGGTCCACCCTGTCGCCGTCGACCCCTCCATGGCAAGGCCGAAGTGTGGCCAGCTCCAAGCTCTGGATGTTGGAGTTCTCTGCCTTCTTGGAGCAGCAACAAGACCCAGACACGGTAGGCCCTGACCACCTGGCTTTACACTTGTGAATCTGGGCATCCTTCCCTCCCTGTCTAGGTGACTCTACTCTTCCTAATCCCACATAGCCCTTCTTCCTCTCTCCTCTGAGCTTTTTCTATTCCTTTTTTAATCTTTCCCCACATATCTCTCTTCTATCCATCTCTTTTCTAGTCTCTGTTTCTCCCCTGTTCTCCCTTCTCATACTCTCCCTCCTCTTCTTCCTTTTCTTCTCTCCCCTCTCCCCCACCCTTGAGGAAAGCCCTCTCTTTCTTGGCTCTCTCTCATTTCCATTCTAGTTTTTCCCTCTTCCCTCTCATTTTTCCTTTCTCTTCTTCTCTGTGTTCCTGCTTCTCCCTTTCTTTGACTTAATCTTTTGATGAACATATAGAGTTCATTCCAAAGTTTTCAGATGAGGTTTTATCTTTCCATCCCTGGGTTTATTTTAATTTAATTGCATTATCTCCCTTTCCTATCTCCCCAGGCTTTTTTCGCTCTCCCTTCCTTCTCCCCCTCCTTCATTCCACACTGCCTTAATTCAACATCCTATTGAAGAGGAAGACAGACACCAAAGGAACCTCTTCCCAAACTGGGCTTAAATAATTTCTCAAATTAATTCATTGCTTCCTCCTTTGGAGTGGATTTGGGTAAATGTGAACATATGTTCAAAATAAAACAGGAAAAGAGTAATTCATTACCAACCCAACCTCCTTGCCTCCTATTCCTTTTTACTATGCAAGATCTCCCAACCTGCTTGGCCAGTTGAAGAATAAGAGAGATAGACTAGGCAGAGCTTCCTCATACGGGTATACAACAGACATTCATCCCTTTAAAGGTCACAGTGCTGGAAGGAAGCAGGGGCGGCAGCATAGAGTAGTGGGCAAAGCTCTTGACTCAGGGTCGATAGGAGCTGGGTTGGAATCTCACTTCTGATGCTTGCTAGCTGTATGACCCTCAGCAAGTCATGTAACCTTTCTATGCCCCAGTCTCCTCTTCTCCAAAATGGGGATAATAATAGCACCTACCTTCCTGGATTGTTGTGAGTCTCACATTATTTAATGCGTGAGAAGTACTTTTCAAACCTTAAAGCACCATATACCTGCCAGCTATTATTAGTAAATTCTGCCTCTGACATACTTAATGGTTGTGTGACCCTGGGCCAAGTTATTTATCTTTTCTGAGCTACAGTTCCTTTATCTATAAAGTGGAGATAATAATAGGACCTGCCTCACAGGGTTGTTGTAAGACTCAAATAAAATAAATATGTATGTGTGTGTTTTTATATATATATAGGGCAACTAGGTGGTGCAATTGATAGAGAGCCAGGCCTGAAATCAGGAAGATTCATCTTCCTGAGTTGAAATCTGGCCTCAGACACTTATTAGCTGTGTGGCCTTGGGCAAGTCACTTAATCCTGTTTGCCTCAGTTTCCTCATCTGTAAAATGACCCAAAGAAGGAAATGGCAAACCACTCCAGGATCTTTGCCAAGAAAACTCCAATTGGACTTGTGAAGAGTTGGACATAACTGAAACCGACTGAACAATAAAAATGTGTATATATACATATAAAATGTTTTGCAAATTTTAAAGTACTATATAAGTGTTGATTATTAGTCTACCTAGATTAGCAGAATGTGAGAGCAATGTTAGAGATGGTCTGATCTAGCCCCTCATTAGGAATGAGGCTCTGAGAAGGGATGTACCTTGGCAAAGATTATACAACTAGGTAGATCTCAGTTTCCAGGTCAGGGCTCTTTGGATTACACATTGAAGCCTTGCAGTTGCCTCCCTGTCTCATGCCTGATCCCACCATTTTCTTCACAGTATAACAAGCACCTATTTGTACACATTGGCCAGTCCAATCCCAGCTACAGTGACCCCTACCTCGAAGCGGTGGACATCCACCAGATCTATGACAAATTCCCTGATAAGAAGGGAGGACTCAAAGAGCTCTTTGAACGAGGACCCTCAAATGCCTTCTTCCTCGTCAAGTTCTGGGTAAGTCAGTGATAATGGGTAGGAATAAGAACCAAGAATGGTAGAAGTTGGAGACCAGAGTCTAATGTCACCTTTTTGTAGGTGGGAAGTTCCAGAGAGACAGATCGAGGAGGGGTGTTGGAACCAGGGAATAGAGGTCCTAATACCCAAAAAACAGAAGCTAAAATGGTGGTGGGCCATTGATAATAAAGGAAGGAATTACAGGAGAATATCCTTTTCTAATAGGTAGAAGTAGTATGTGGGGTTGGGACTATGGCATGATGGTAGAGCTGAAGAATATTGGGATAAGGTGGAGCACGGTCTGCTGGATGCTGAAAGAAAAATGAAGAGAGGTTAAGTCTGAGAATGGTTACACCGTAAGCTCTGTCCCATTGGCATATAATTTGAGGGATTCTAGAGGACAGTTAAATCTCTTTAATTTATATCATCATCCATCATTTATATAAAAATTTTTAGTTCAACATTTACAAAGCATTTTACGTGTGTTATTTCATTTGGTCCTTGCAATAAACTTGTGAGGCAGGTTCTGTTATTTTTACACAAGGGAGCACTGAGGTCCAAAGAGCTAAGTGACTTTCCTGCAGTCACACAGTTACTGAGTCAGGGTAGGAAGTAGGAAAGGGGTGTTTCAAAAAGGTGCATCAACTGTGTCATCCACTGACCCTAGGTCTTCCCCTCTCCTATTCCTTCAGCCAAGTCCCACTGAACTGGGGTCCCAACTCCCCCATGGAGTTGGGACATTTCCTCCCAATAGTAAGGAATGAATCTCGTTTTTACTACAGTTTCTTCAACTCAAAGAGTAACTGAATCATGGGAGTTGTAATAGACACTAAATTTACTTATTAATACCTTACAATTTGGAATTTAGAAAACTGAGCTCATTCAACAAACATTGAGTATCTCTATGTGCTAGGAACTATGGAGGGTGCAAAGACTTATTAGTTATCTTTCAAAATGGGAAGGGCTCTCATGTATATAAGTACTGGAGGTTGCTAGAGGGAATATGATCATTAGAAAAAAATTAGTTAGGGAAGTTGTCTTAGTGGAGTAAGTTTTTAGCAGAATCTTGAAGTAGGTCTATGGAACAAAGAAGTGGAAGGACCATTATAGACTAGGGGTACAGGAATATAATCACAGTTTTCCATGTCATTTGTCTTATGACCAATAGATATTACCTTCAACTCTGTCTCAGTTTCCCCTTTTTGTGGTATGATGGGAATTTATTTTTCCCTCATAGGAAACCTAGGAAATAATAGAAGTATGAAATACTTCGTACCTAAGAAGAAAGGAGTTACAGCATTAGTAGAAGTGATGACATCAGTAATTTTTTAAAAAATGTATTATATTTACTATAGACCATTAGCAGTGAGAGTAATAGAAGGAGATACACAGGAATGGAATCCCCATTCTTCAAATGGCTGTCTGGTTGACCTTAGACAAGCTAACTTACTTTTCTGGGTTTTAGTTATCTCATCTGTAAAATGAGGGGAATGGTCTAGATCAGGGATTCCCAATATTTTTTGTTCTTCAAACTCCATTCAACAACAACAGCAAAACATATTGTGAACCCCCAAGGTAATATTCTTTTAGATTTATCCATTAAATGCTTAAAATAACTACAATGTCCAAAAAAACTACAAATTAAAATTTTCATTATAAAGTAAAAAATTTCATTTTTCCTGAAATTATGAAAATTCCAAATACAAAATTCCAAGACTAAATATAAAATGGTTAAAAATATTTTATGTGGGACATTCTATAAGAATAAAAGAAGTGATCTAACAAGATTTCATGCTTGCTATTATCTGCAAGAACATAATGAAATTTCTTTATTTTACAAGTTTTTGTTGAATATGAATAACACTTACATAAAAAGGCCCAATAACACTTAAGCAACTACATTTCACTTAAGGTACCATCAAAGTTTTTGTAATATGAATCTCTTGGACCATCAAGAACCCTGAAGGGGTTTATGAACCAAGAAATCAGAATCACTGGTCCAAATGATCTATGAGGTACCTTCTTACTCCAAATCCTATGAACCATAAACTAGGTAAAATATCCTCATTTTATAAATTTGTGTAGTTCTTTTAATTTTTTATTTCTTTTTCATATATATATCATTTCATTTGATATTTGTAACAACCCTGGAAAATAAGTTGAATAAATGTTGTTATTCCCACTTGACAGGATGAGGAAATTGAGGTCATGCTCAGATGCAAGAATTAATGGTGGAGCTGTCTCTTGATTTCTAGTAATAAAGTCTAGGGTTTTTCCATTATTTCATCCTGCCTAAACGAAGAGTAAGAGTCTGGCTGTTAAAACCTGTTTGTCCCAGCCAGCCGGTCTCTTGCTGCTGGTACAGGATAGAACAAGACTAGAGCAAGGGTGTAACTTTGGCATCCAAATGACAGATGGGTGACTATAGTTCTCTTACTACTCTAGGAGCATGATGTAGTTATGGTGCATGTAGTTAGAGTGCTGGTGCTAGCCCCATTCTCCTATAGCAGAGCTGTTTCTTTTCCTCTGTTTGGCATGGACCAGGGCTGAGTAGACCAGTAGCAGACACTGGGATTAGATGAGTAGATGTACAGGTCCCTTGAAGGTCATGGGGGGTGGGGTGCTATAAGTGGGTTAGGATAAAAGAAATAGGTTCCAGTGACATCATCTTAGTTCTGGTTCTGATTAAGAAAACTAAAAATCAAGTTCTGCCAGTATATAACCAACTAGTACTGTTACTATACTGATATCTTGTGTATATCTAAAGTGTCTCTCAGTATTACCCTTGCCCCCTATAGGCATGCATAAAATGTGTATATTGCATGCACACTTATGGGGAGAAACTAAAGTCATATTAATTTCTTTCACATACTTTGGTCCATCTTTCTTCCACCAACTTATTAGAGTCTTCCCTGACTCAGAGGAAGGAATAGAACTAAGCACTGGCTCAAGCTTCACCTTGAAGCACAATTCTGGGTCTGGGAAGTAGCCCAGAGGGCAATATTGAGTTGGAGTGCAGACCTAGCATAAAGAACCCATTAAGGGTCCCATGACCTCTGACTGCTGGGGTCCCGTGACCTCTGCAAGAGACACACCAGATAAATTGGGGAGCAGTAAAAATGATCATTATGATACTTCACATTTATATAGCACTTTATGGTCTATACAATGTTATTCTCACAGCTACTCTGTGACGGAGGTAGGTTTTATACATGTTTTACAGATGAAGAAATGACTTCAGAGATGTTCATTGGCTTGCCCACAGTTGTGAGTGCTATAGTTACAGCTATAACTCTCCCTCCACTTATTTATCCTGTATGTGCCTTGTTTGTACATAGTTGTTTCCATCCCCCTTAGACGGACTTCCAGGAGGGCAAGGACTGTGTTTTGCCTGTTATTGTATACCAAGCGCTCAGCACAGTGTCTGACACATAGTAGGTACTTAAAAAACACTGGTTGTCTGATAGACCTGGACCTGGCTGTTGACTCCAGGTCCCTTAGTCAGAAGATGTCAGAGACTCCGCTTTTCATCCTCAGATTCATCACTGTCACAGCTGTTCTGTTGTCTGTGCCCAAGACCTCGGTCAGTCTATAGTATGACCTGGGACACAAGGCTTATAAAGGTACACATCTAACACAAAAGAACACAGAAAGGGGAACGAGACACTAACAAATCAAGAAATCAAGAAAGGTCTCTTGGAAGGGAGAGGGTGCTTGAGCTGAACCTTGAACAGAGCTGGGGGCATCAAGGGCTAGAAGTAAGGAACGAAAGCCTAAGTGAGAAACTGTGTAAAGATGTGGGAGATGGGCAATATGATGTCATCTATGGACAAGAGCAAATAGGCCAGTTCAAATGGATTATAAATCGTGTTGGGGGAATAGTGAGTAATCATCCTGGCAACATATGCTGTGAAAGGATTTAAATGCCAGACAGGAGAGTGTTTTATCCTTGAGATAATGGGGAATTGCTGGGGCTTCTTGAGAAGAAAGTGACATGGCCAGACTTGGACTTTAGGAATATCGTTTTAGCAGCTAAGTAGAGGATGGATTAGAGAGGGGAGACGTGGCATACAGGTAGTCCAGTTTGGAGGCTACTACAATTGTCCATGTGAGAGATGATGAAGACCCAGGTTAGGGGGGATTGTATAGTATGAGTCGAGAGAAAAAAACAAAAGCCAGATGTGTTGAGGAGCTGGAATTAATAATAGATTATAAATATAAAACAATAATAAATAAAAAAGCCAGAGAATAAGGAAAAAGATATAGAGAGGGATGATCAAAGGGGAGATGGGAGGGCATGTGATCAAGAGCACAAGTAAAGGAACTTCAAGGAGGAGGAGAAGAAAGGAGTAGAGAAAGTACAATGATGTTAAGGTGATTCAAAGTGAGGAACTGGGAAAGAGAAGGTGCTTTTGACAGGTCATGAGCTACAAAATGAGTAAGGTCCTCTGTTGAGAAGGAATAGAAAGGGGGGTAGTGTAGATGGCTTAAGAAGAGAAGGTTTCCGGGGTGGCTAGATGGCGCAGTGAGTAGAGCACTGGACCTGGAGACAGGAGGACCTGAGTTTAAATCTGGCCTCAGATACTTAACAAAAAACTATCTGTGTGACCTTGGGCAAGTCACTTAACCCCAATTGCCCTATTAAAGAAAAAAAAAGAAGACAAGGTTTGCAGCAGCCAATGTGGGGGAGTGTATAGAGTCAATCAGGGAGGAGCAAAAGAATTTTTGTGCGTTAGTGAGTTTAAATCAAATAACAAAAATTTGTGGTAAACTCACCCAACAGGTAAATAATGCAACTTCCTTCAATGGCGTTCTGTAGCAGAAGAGCAGAAACAGAGATGACCAATGGTAGGAGTAATTCAAGACTGGGAAAGAGAGTTTGAAAGATAGCATAATAGGAATAAAATGGATCATGGTTAGAAGGCATGAACTTAACTGAACTAATAAAAAAATTAAACTGAAATAGTTAAGTAAAGGTCAAGATTTTGAAAGGAGAAAAAGTGAGAACAAAGCAAAAGTAATGACCTGGAGATTGTGGTGAGGATGGAAATATGGTTAGAAGAGGTGAGACTCAGAGAGAAATGGAAAGACAGAGGGTTATGATCAGATAAATGGACGGTGGTTAGAGCTGGGCCTGGAGTCAGAAAGACCTGAGTTCAAATGTGACTTTAGATATTTACTGGCTATGTGACCCTGGCCAAATCACCTAACCCATGCCACATCATTTCCTCATCTGTAAAAAGTGGATGATAATAGCATCTACTTCAAAGGGTTGTGAGGACCAAATGAGATGATATTTGTAAAGCACTTAGCACAGATCCTGGCGCATAGTAGGAACTTAATAAATGCTTAAAAAGAGATAAATTTCAGAGTTATGTATTGTAGAAATAAATACTTCTGGGTGATGGATAGATCATGTAAGATCTATGAGGGGCAGATAGGTGGTGTAGTGGATGGAACACCAGCCCTGGAATCTGGAGGATCTGAGTTCAAATTTGAATTCAGTTACTTATTAGCTATGTGACCCTGGGCAAGTCAGCCCCAATTATCTCCAAAAAAAAACTCCAACAAACCCCAAACAATATCTAGACATAGAGTATGACCATCCGTGCTTATAGTTGAAGTATGACGAAGGTGCAGATTATGGAACTTGAAGACATTGATGAACTGGGAAGCAGGAGTATTTGAGAAGATGGTAACATGTAAAATGTTATCTGCAAGTATTAGGCCAGAGTTGGGGTGAATGGGAAGATTGAGTGAGATACTGAATTCCTTAAGAAAGGTCCTCTGGGAACCAATAGATAAGAAGCACCACTATCGTGGGGTGGTATCCCTGGGCAGAGAAAACCTCAGATAAGGAGAGGCCACTGAATAACTGTGGTAGAAGAAGGGTCTAGAAGTGACTGTAAGGAACAAGATACACACCAACTCCTCCTTCAACCCGCTGTGTTAGAAAGCGTGAGAGAAGGTATGTCCAGTATTGGAGAGGGTGGTCAGTGATGCAGTAGTTTTTGGGGAGAGCCAAGTTTCCAAAATTGAACGAAAATGGGAAGGGTTCTGGTGCCGGGGCGGGGGTGTAATAGAAGGGCAGGGTAGAACGGGAACATGGGAGGCATACAGCTGACATGAATGGCTATAGAGGAGTAGGAAAGGAACCTCCTAGGAAGCCTATAACTCTAAATGACAAGGATTCTGACTTGTCATAAAACTTAGATTGTGATGATGTTCTTTCTTGGATTTAGGATTATAGGACTTTAGAGTTTTTTGTTTGTTTGTTTGTTTTTTTGCTTTTTGGAGGGCAATTGGGATTAAGTGACTTGCCCAAGGTCACACAGCTAGTTTTTGTGTTAAGTGTCTGAGCCGGATTTGAACTCAGGTCCTCCTGATTCCAGGGCTGGTGTTCTGCTCACTGTACCACCTAGCTGCCCCCGGACTTTAGAGTTTTAATAGGGATTTAGAGCTTGAACGTCTCTTAAGATCTTAGACATTTTCTGGTTTATCTGCCTCATTTTATAGATTAGGAAAGTAAGTGATGGAGACAGTAAGAGATAGGTTTATTTTGTTCTTTCCCCACTTATTCATTTCTTTTCTTTTTAAATATAAATTTATTTATTTTTAGTTTCCAACGTTCACTTTGATAAGTTTTCAAATTTCTCCAACTCCTCTCCCCTCTCCCCAAGATGTCATGCAGTCCAATATAGGTTCTATATATACATTTTTCTTCAACATTTTTACATTAGTCATGTTGTACAGAAGAATTAGAATGGATGGAAGGAACCATGAGAAAGAAAAAACAAAACAAAAAGAGCAAATGGTATGCTTTGATTTGCATTCAGACTCCATATTTTTCTATATGTGGAGAGCATTTTCCATCAAGTCTTTTTTTTTTTTAAAGCAATCAGGGTTAAGTAATTTGCTCAAGGTTACATGGCCAGTTATTTCTGGGTGTGGTGCTAAGTATCTGAGCCCAGATTTGATCCCCAGGTCATCCCGACACCTGGCCGCCCCTTCATCAAGTGTTTTGGTATTGTTTTAGGTCCTTGCATTGCTAAGAAGAGCTAAGTCTATTGAAGTTAGTCATCGCACACTGTGGCTGTTCACTCAGCATCAATTCATATAAGTCTTTCCAGGTTTTTCTGAAGTCTCTGCCTGCATTCATTTCTAAGGACTCTGGAGTAGGCAAGGGGACAGTTTGGAAACCATGAGAATTTTTGTCATGCACATGCCTCAAGAGGGAATGAGGGAAGCTCTTCCAGGCTCCCTGCTGAGTTTGTTACAAGAGATAGAGCCTGAGACAGAGCCTTCTCTGACTCTAGTGCTATCTGAAGAATCTCTAAACCTTCGGAAGCAAAGAGGTGTATGATTGGGATTCAGCAGAACGCTAGTTTGTATTGTTTGGACTTGTAGAGAAAGTAGGATCTGAGGTCTGGGACTCCTAGGATTTCCTATCACTACCACTGACTTACAATGTGACCTTGTACAAGTCCATTTCTTCTCTGGGCTTCAGTTTCCCTGTTATGAAAAATGGAAAGACTCTTAGTGGCCAGGAACTGTGATGAAACGGATAAAACAAAATAGAACAGTCACCCTTCTTAACCTTGACAATCTCTTTCCATGCTCCCTCCTTCACCTTTTCTACCATATTGGGCTTTGGTGAGAGGAGAGAAGAGGGGAAAGTTAGAAAAGGGATTAAGAGATAACATGGCACAAGGGAGGGCACACTAGCAAGTTCTGATTCTCCTTCCATTTATATGATTTTAGACAGATCAATTAATTTCTCATTATGATTATTTTGTCAGAATTTCATTTTTTGAGAGTCCTTCCAGGCCTTTTGAGCCATCTTCCTCCTTAAGGCCTGTCCATGGGATAATGCCTCTTATTTTCTCTGGACTTTTGGAAATCCTATTTAGTTGCTACCAACCGTATCATCACGTATGGTTTTATAAATATAACTGAGGATCACATTAGGGTTATTGGCAGCATCACCACATTGCTAACTCGAATTGAGTTTGTAATCCTAATTTCCCCCCACCTCCAACTTGAGTCTTTTTCACTTAAACTAGCTGTGTCTTGCCCTTCCCAAACAAACAAACCCCCCTAAATTTGGGGTTTCATATGGACTCTTCCCCAACTCCATTTTGATAGATTCAGGACATTGTTCCCATCCAAGTCTTTTTTTAATCTGGATTGTGTCATCTCCTAGCTTAGCTTCTGCTCAGCTTTCTTTATGCCCAAGTCAGGCCCAACTCCCCTCATTTGCTTTCTTTAACAGGGCTATTAGAGTGATTGGCAGGTCAGGAGCTATGAACACAAAATCGAGAGTTCAGTAAGGCATTGGATAGCCTCCTGTGAGGTAACCAATAGTCACAACATAGTCAGTAGTAATTAGATAATCTCAAACTGTGCAAGAGTTCTGACTCTTTATAGTGATTCCTTATTTATAGGGTTTACAGAATCTTAAGCATGAATAAGGCGAGTTGTGGTGTTTACCTCCCAAGATCAGGGATATATGCACCAAACATCTTTCTCCTGGCTTTGGCGTACAAGTCGATTTGCATACAGTGGGATGTTCCATGGGGGTGATCTTAGAACTGTTGGACTACTCATGACTATTAATAATGGTTTCCAACTTGAAAAGTTCCTGGGCTCAACAGCAGAACTTGGGGTAGGGCAGGGAGCCCAACGGAGGGAAAGATATAATGTGCCTGCCCCCTGATCATCTCCCTGCAATGCTAGCTTGACAATCTTGTTTAGGCCCCTTGATATTTCTCCTGGCTGGCCTGCTCGCATACCAGCACATGACAATGAATCTGAGCCCCTTCAACCCCCCACACTAGGGCTGCGGCTGCTCTGGCTCATTTGCCAGTCATTTGATGCCCCACACCTGTTAACTGCTTTCCTTGTGAGCTGCCAACCCACACGCAAAGCTATGAATAGGTTAGAAGAGTGAGAGGGGGCACAGAGAGGGCAGGAGGGTAGGGAACTTGAGGCCAGAATCTTCTGCAGGAATGGAGTGTGTGTGTGTATCTGCATATCTTTTAGACTGAAGAAAAGAAGGAAGAAAGAGCCTTTCGAGGGATCAGGAGGCAGAGAATGAGGGAAGAGAGCATAGGGGAAGAGGGAGAGCAAGAAATGCCTGAGTTTAAAGCTTTGGGGGATGAAATCTGTGAGGAAGGTTGAGGACAGTGTTAGAAAGATGGAGACAGCAAGAGTGGATGACTGAGAGAAAGAATTGATAAATAAAAGTATGTATAGAATAATTTTATACATATGCCTATTTGTATCTAATGATAGCTATCTCTAGGGTGGTGGGGGAAAGGGAAGAAAAGAGGAAAAAAAGAAATTTTCATGCTAACTGTTGTATATTTGGAAGGAATAGCAAGTTGTATGTGGTAGATTTAAGAGTCTTCATGTACAATCATCTTTTTTATTGTACTGTGTTATGGAAATGCATGGTTTGTGAATTGAAAATAAAATAAATTAAAAAAAAAAAAGAATGGGCAACCGATTGTGTAAAGGGCCAGAGAAGAGACTTGACAATAAACATAATAGCTCATATTTATAGGCCGTTAAAGCCTTTTACAGAGCTCATTTCTTGTAGGAATCCCATGAGCCAGGTAGTGCAATTATTATTATTATTATTACTGCAATTTTTATTATTAACCTAAATTTTACAGGTGATTAAACAAGGGTCAGGTAAGTGCTTCTAAGTGTCAGAACTGGGACTGGAACCCAGCTCTTGTGATTTCTCCTTTCACTGTCCTGAATGATTATAATTTGACATTCAGCATAGGCTACCTTGTTACATTATTATGCTGAATGTCCCCAGGGTGCTAACAGGAGTATGCTGGAGCCAACTCTAACCATCTAGAACTGATTGTTAAATTTCCAGTAGTGTTAAAATTTCACTCACCCCAGAAATTGGCAATCACTACAAATCAGGGCTTGGTTTATTGTTTTGTTGATTGTTTTAAACTTTTAGTCTAATAATGTAGATTAAATTAATTTAAATTTTAATTAATTTAAATAATTAAAATAAATTAAATGTTAACAATATAGATTAAACTTAAATGTGTATATGTATGCATTTTGTTCCCCTGGAGAAGCTGGTTGTTGAACATTTATTAGCATATCCCAGGATTGTTCTATAAACATTACAGAGATACAGCTCAGGGAACAAAATTATCACCAGACTGGAGTCTTGGTTATTGCAGGATAGCAATAAAATAATAACAATAGCTGGCATTTATATGGTGCTTGAGGTTTGCAAAATGCTTTTCATCCATTATCTCATTTGGACCTTACCTGAGGCTCAACACCTCTGGTATGGGGGAAAAAAACATCATAAGATCATCCTGTTCTAAGAGCTGAGTTCAGGCTCCAGTTCTGTCACTCGTGATTTCCCCCTGAGTAAGCCACCTCAATTTTCAGACCCTGACCTATTTGCAAAGTGAGGATGATAATAGTACTTGTACTGTCTTTTTCACAAGGCCAGTTGTTGTAAGGAACATGCTTTCTGAAATGCTTCAGTGTGCTATGGTTGTGAATAAAGACAGCAATGATAGCCAACATTTATGGAGTGCTTTAAGGCTGACAAAGAGCTTTATAAATATTATCTCATTTCATTCTCATACTGTTATGATTATTGCCAAGTCTCTATCTCTGGCCCATCTTTGCCTGGTTTGTCTCCCACCCCTAATTTACTGTCCTTTATCTTTCTGATAAGCTCAGCCTGGGGGCCATCTCTACTTGTCCTGGTCTGTATCTGGCCGCTGGACCCTGAAGGTTCTGGACGAGAAAGTGAGGCTGGTGACTTTGCACAGCCCTCCCTCACTTAAATCCGATTCACTTGTGTGTTGCGCCATCACCTCCCTGATGTCATGGTCCTCTTTGAGAATGAGGGACAAACTACAACCACAAAATCAACCCTCAACCCCATCACCCATTTCTCACCGTCTTAGCTAGACCGTTGTTACTTGGTGTGATGCCTGTGCTTAGTTGTATCCCTCACAGAACCTAATTTGGTGCCTTACATAGGTGTTCAGCAAGTACTTGTTGATTGATTAATTAGGGCCAGGTGATCTGGAGGTGGTGAAAGGAGACCTGGGACTGCAGCTAATGCAGGGGGTAGAACTGAGATGAGATAGAAGACCAGAGGACAGAACTAAGATGAAGAGAGTTGCCCTGCTTCCATCTTTTTTTTTTTTTTTTTTTTTTTTGCTTTTTGGGGGGGGGAGGGCAGGGCACTTGGGTATCAGTGACTCGCCCAAGGTCACAGTAAGTATCAAATGTCTGAGACTGGATTTGAACTTAGTTCCTCCTGAGTCCAGGGCTGGTACTCTATTCACTGCACCACCTAGCTGCCCCAATGCTTCCATCTTCTTTTTGCTCTCCTTCCCAACCTCCATCTCTTAAAACACATGGCTTACTTTAAGATTCGGCTCAAGCCATGCCTCTTCCAGGAGGCCTTTCCTGGTCCTTCGAAATGCTAGTACCATGCCCTCTAAGGTTATCTTCTCTCTTTGCTATATGTTCTGAATGTTCTCAGAGCAGCTAAGTGGCACAATGGACAAAGTGCCAGGCCTGAGTTCAAGTGTGACTTCAGATACTTACTAGCTGTGTGACCCTAGACAAGTCACTTAACCCTGTTTACCTCAGTTCATCTATAAAGAAGTGGCAGACCATTGCAGTATCTTTGCCAAGAAAAATCCAAATTAGGTCATGAAGATTCAGACACAACTGAAACCAACTGAACAGCGAAATGTACATTCTCTGTATGTTCTGATTTTGTTTTTCATCTGTAGAATATGGGAGTTGGACTAGAGATCTGGAGAAAAAAAGATTCCAGGGGGATGTATTGATAGTTGTTTATAAGTTTTTGAGATCTCTCATGTGGAAGAAGTTTTATAGTTGTTCTTTTTGATCCCAGAGGGCAGAAGGAGGAGAGATAAATTTTAGTTTGAGGTCAGGAAGAAAACTTGCTTACAGCGAGAGCTATCCAAAAGTAGAACAGTCTGCCTTGGGAGGCTTCGAGTTCCCTCTCACTGGAGGACTTAAGACAGAATCTGAATGGCCACTTGCCACACACACACACACACAGTGCCTATTACATTGTAGGTACTTAATAAATGTTTGTTGATTGATTGATTGATAGTGGTGATCTCTTTCGTGAATAGGTAGGCAATGAAGAAGTCCCTCCTTCCACACCCATGGTTTTGTTATTCTGTGCTGCTTTCCCTGCTCTCAAATCCTGTGATTTTTATGTGCTTGTCTTGAAAACTGCACAGACCCAAGCCCACTAACTACTAAGTTTTGTTGAAGGGATTGGCCATCTCCCTAGGACAACAGAGAGAAGGGACAGAGTGGAGGTGGACTTCCTTCCCTTCAGCTGCTGAAATTGAGGGCTGTATAGACATGTTTGAGTGTAAGGGAGAGGTCTTTACCTCATCCTCAGAACCCAGGCTCACACAGGGCATAAATACTAGAGCTGGTATTCAACTCCAGGGCCTCTCACTCTAGGTGTTTTATTCATTCACCACAGCTAAAATCGGGATCTGTATCTTTGAAGGAGAAGACAAGGGGGCCTGGTAGTATGGGGAAGTGACTCTAACCTTTCCTGCTTCCTTATTTCAGTTTAACCCATTCACTGTATAAGTGGGGAAACTGAGGCCCAGAGAGGTGTGAAGTAACTCATACAAAGGTTCACCATTTATGAGGACCAGTAAGGTTTGGGGAAGAATGTCCTGCATCTGACACCAGAAGACCTGGTTTCCAGTCGCAGCCTTGTTATTGACTAGTTTTGTGAGAGGGGACGGTCATTTCACTTCTCTGGGACTCGATTTCCCCTTCAACAAAAGTCTGCCTAGATACCTCACAGCATTGTTGTCAGGATCAAATGCAATGATGGACCCATCAAGTGCTACATATACAGGGATAAGTAGGGACTGAGTCTGTTATTTCTTTGGTATAGGGAACTTCTTGTTCTACTAATTTAGATCAGCACCTTCTCTACAACTTAGTAGACATACAAAGTGGTATAGGGGAGAGTGCCCTGGATTTGGAGTCAGAAAACCTTGGCCCAGATGTTACTACCTGAATGATTTTAGGCACTTAACTTCTTTGGGCCTCAGTTTCCTCAACTGTAAAGTGAAGAAATTGAACTAGATGGTCTCTGAATTCCAAATCTGAATCCTTTTGAAATACAGGCTTACGAGCCCTTGTAGAACAACCCTTTCTCTCTATATTGAAGACTTTCCCATACCCATTTTAGACAAACTATCCTTTTCCCTTAAAAAAGTTATGACTGACTGCCCCATAGTGGCCAGTAATGGAACTGACTGCACAGTCCCCCCACGGGTTGGTTGGTTATGTCCTTGTCTTGAGAAAGAAGGGTCCTTGGTTCCTGAATCTAATACTGTCCTAGATCCAGAAACTCCTTCCCTGTTTTTAAGACTGTGCTAATGGTATGTCCCACTTATGTTCCATTGTGGCCAAGGCTATAAGCTAAAGTGCAAGGGTTGAGTCTTCTGCATTAGATGGATTTCTTATGAGTCTTCACATTGATTTGTACACTGCCCTTACCCCAGTACAGAATGACTAAGTGTCAAATGCGGACAGTAATACCCACAACGTGTTACCTTGCCAGGATGTGTTGAGTATCAAACGAGATAATGTCCCTAAAGTGCTTTGTAAACCTTAAAGCATTAGGTATAAATGTTACCTTAAAGCACTGTGCATAAATGTCATTTGCTATTATGCTGATGATGTCAGGAATATAGTCTAGGGCTTGAGGTATATGAGTAATATTCCAGGGTCTTCTTGATTCTGAGAAAGTCAATCATTTAAATTACGTTGAAATTAAAGCTCAGTGAAGTGTAACAGAGAAATAATTATGACACATGAAGAGTTTATCTTCAATGCCGTAAGATCAGAGGATTTGGAACTGGAAGGGTCCTTACACATGATTCAATTCAATGTCCTTACCTGTAGACGAGGAAACTAAAGGCCAGGGAAATAAAGTGAGTGTTCTCAAGAGTACCCAACTAGTGAGCAGTGTTCAGAATTTCAGCCCAGGTCCTCTGATGCCCAATCCAGTGATCTCCCTGTTGTGGGTACTCCTTCCCCAGGGCTCATTGCAACCCCTTAAAGTCTTCTCATCCTATGTATTTCTTGTCTGTATCTTTCCATGAATCCTTCATAGAAAAGCCACCATGTTGCATGCTTCTTTCCTCTGGTTCTTTTACTATTTTGTAGATATCAGACTGTCCATCTGTTATCCCTAGTCCTTATTATATGATTAGATTTGACTGTGTTCTTTCTGTTTTGCCACCTGTTAGCCAACTGTGAGTTTTCAAGTAACCATTGTCTAAATTCTTTTGAAGTTTTTTACTTTCTTCTAGTCCCTTAGCTGGTTTTGAATATATGTTAAGTAGAATGACCTTCTGAGGTACTTGAGGATGTCTGAAATGTGTCTGGGTACCTCTGAATTATCAGGTACTGTGTGGTATCTTTTCCAACAGGCTGACCTCAACACCAACATCGAGGATGAAGGCAGCTCTTTTTATGGCGTCTCCAGTCAATATGAGAGCCCTGAGAACATGATCATCACCTGCTCCACCAAAGTCTGCTCCTTTGGCAAACAGGTTGTAGAGAAAGTCGAGGTGAGTAACTGCCTACCCACAAAGTGTGGGGAAGGGGGAGTAGGGCCAGAAGTACAGGTATGGTGCTGATTTCTTCTTCCATAAAGATCAGCAAATGCCTAATGGTTAGAGCTCTGCCTTGAAGCAAGCTTAGGACCTTTGGGTGCTGTTCTCTGGTATTGAAACAGTCCATCTCTCCATGTGACCTTCAACAAGTGGTTCTCTAATTCTAGGCCTTTGCTTCCCACAAGGATAATCCAGGGGGTTGTCTTCCTCTACCTTCTCCACTAAACTTCCCTTGTATCTGCTTTTTGGTAAAAAAATTTTTTTTAATTTTGAAAAAAGATTTGAAAGTTGTTTAATTCTAAACTTAGTAACAGAAAGAAACATTTGAATAAATAAAATAATGAATTATCGCACATTTAACTTTTCAGAAACTCCAATTTATTTATGCTTCTGAAATGTGTATGGTAACTTTAACAAAATAACAAATGTGTTCATTTTGTGAAAATGTTATCAACATTTGCTTTATTATTATATTCAAGTCACTGTGCTGGGTTCTCACTATAAAATATGGTAAAACCTCATTAATTCATTGGAGTTTTGCTTATTCAGATGAACTAAGAAATATTGTTAACTTATCTATAAAGATAGGGTTTAGCCAGATTTGTTAACAGAGAATAACTTTAGGAGACTGAAGTTTTACTGTATATATTATCAATGATTTGCATACAAACAATTAGTGTACTTATTTACAAACTATTCTTATTTCAATATTTCCTGGATCCATACTTTCATTGATATGGGTATACCTTCCATAACTTCAGATAGTCCATACCTTTTTATCCTGGGTGATTATTATTCAAATTTTACCATAGAGGGGTGGCTAGATGGTGCAGTAAATAGAGCACCAGCCCTGGAGTCAGGAGGATCTGAGTTCAAATCCAGCCTCAGACACTTAACACATACTAGCTGTGTGACCTTTGGCAAGTCACATAACCCTGCCCTCCCCCCTTGAAAAAGCAAAAAGAAATTTTTTTTAACATAGAGCCTCCATTGAGACCCAGTGTGTTCGAAGCATTCCTTTAGGGTTTATGGGGTTGTTTTTTAAATTTAATTTAACTTAATTTTACATTTCATGGGTATTAGTGAAACATGTAGCTATCCAACTGATATCACTTACTGACTGTAATCACAATGGAACCCACCTCCTCTTCTGATCTGAAACTACTCAGAAACCACTTCTTGCTCATAAGAAATATATTATAGGCTGCTTATGTTTATTACATGTCTATACGTTGCTACTGGGTCATTGGCACTTTTGATCCTTTAGATATGATGGCAATCCAAGACCTGCAGTCCACAGTGTGCCCAGGAGAATATTGTCTGGATGATATCCACATTTTTTCATCTATTTGATTTTTACTGAATAGATGCACTTGTTTGAGTCATTAGACCAGCCTCTTTTGAGTTACCATTTATTTCCCTGAGGAGGCCTTAGGTCTAGGGTTTTATATCAGCATAATATAATTCATGAAAAGGAACACCCAGAAGATCTCTGTCTTCTATTTGGATCTTATGAGGGACATTTGTCCATGAAAGTGGCAAATGCTTTGAGCAAGTATAAATCTCCTGTTTTATACCTGACAGTACCAGTCAGAGGGTCATTGAAAACAATTATCTCTGTGATTATATTTATCAATGAATTTTATATATTGTTAAGATCCTCTGAGAGATTCCATGAGTTGAGTCCACAAGAGACTCCTTTTTGGAAGAGAATTTTTAAATCTACCTACCATTTGGGGCAACGAGGTGGCGCAGAAAATAGAATGCTGGACCAGGAATCAGGAAAATACGAGTTTTCATATATGATCTGAGATACTAGGTGTATAACCCTGGCAAGTCACTCTATCTACCTAGGTTTTCTCATCTGTAAAATGGGGAAAATAATAACACCAACCTCCCAAGGTGATTGTGAAGACCAAATGAGGTAATATTTGTAAAACACTTTGCAAACCTTAAAGTGTTATATAAATGCTGACTTTTAATTTCTTTAGTTAAATGCTTTTCTGTAATCAATGAACATCATAAATATAGTAGTATCTTTATACTTCTCAGTCAATTTTATGACTGCAAAGAAAATAATTTTTCCTTCTCATATTTTCATCAAAGATAATTTCAACACCTAGGTAGATAATGCTTATAACAATTTGATAAAGATGAGAAAATAGGTGGAAAGCATTTCAAGACCTTCTTGTGACATTCCATGACTAATTCCCAGTTTGTTGGGGCATTGTTGATATAGTGTCAAAAATATTCATCTTCTTGTTGATATTTGCTGCTTTTATATCATATTTGTTTCCAAATACATCCTTGCCTCCTCCCTTGTTCAGCAAATACTGGAGAGGAAGAAAAGCAGTTCAGCAATTCTAACCAACACACTCACTGTGTCTGGCTATATTTGCATTATTTAACACTCTCTCTGCTATGAAGGAAAGGAGGCATGTTTTTAAAATTTCTTCTCTAATAAGGTGTTTGGTTTCACTTTTTTGTCTTTGTGTTTATCTTGTTGGTTGTAGTCATTGTGCATATTAGTTTTCTTGGTTCTGGTTACTTTTTATGATAATTTTTTAAAATTGAATTTTATATATATTTTTAGCCTACATCATTCATTTCCACAAGATTTTGAGTAACAAATTTTCTCCCCATCTTTCCCTTACCCACCATCCCAAAACAGTGATCCCACTGTATACCCCCTCCCCCAATCTGCTCTCTCCTATATCCTCTCCCATCCCCCCTCTGGCTTTCCAGTAGCGCAAGATGGATCTATATACCCCAGTGCCTATATATCTTATTTCCTAGTTGCTTGTGAAAAAAAAAACATAAATATATATATATATATATGTATGTATATATACAAATATACATACGTACATATATATTTTTTAAACATTTGATTTTAAAACTTTGAATTCCAGATTCTTTCCTTTCCTCCCTTGTCACCTACCCTTATTGGGAAGATAAGCAATTCAATATAGGTTATACATGTGTAGCTATGCAAAACATTTCCATAGTGCATATATTGTGAAAGACTGACTATATTTTCCTTCATCCTATCCCACCCCCCACATATTCTATTCTCTACTTTGATCCTGTCCCTTTTTAAAAGTGTGTGCTTCCAACTTCCCTCCCCCCCAGCCTGCCCTCCTTTCCATCATGCCCCGTCTCATCCCTTTCCTCCCTACTCTCCTGTAGGGTGAGATACCCAATTTAGTGTGTATGTCATTCCCTCCCTAAGACAAATTCAATGAGAGTAAGGTTGACCCATTCCCTTTTGCCTTCTTGTTCTTCCCCTCTTGTAACAGTTTTCCCTTGCCTCTTCTATATGAGATAATTTACCCCATTCTGTCTCTCCCCATCTCCTCTTATTATATTCCTCTCTCACCTCTTAATTTCACTTTTTAAGTATCATCCCTTCCTATTCAATTGGTCCTGTGCCTTCTGTATATGTATATAAGTGTATGCGTGTGTGTATGTATATATATATATATATATACACACACACACACACACACATTTCTGTTTCCTTCAACTATTCTCATACTGAGAAAAGTTTCATAAGTTACAATTATCATTTTTTCCATGTAGGAATGTAAATAGTTCCACTTTGATAAGTTCCTTATGATTTCTTTGCCCTGTTTACCTTCTCATGCTTCTCTTGCTTCTTGTATCTGAATGGCAAATTTTCTGTTCACTTCTGTTTTTTTTTCATCAAAAATGCTTGAAAGTCCTATTTTCCATATTTTCCCCTGAAACATGATACTCAGTTTTACTGGGTAGGTGGTTCTTGGTTTTAATCCCATCTCCTTTGACCTCTGGAATATCATATTCCAAGCCCTTCCATCCCTCCATGTAGAAGCTGCCAGAACCTGTGTTATCCTGATTGTGTTTCCACAATACTCAAATTGTTTTTTTGTGGCTGTTTGTAACATTTTCTCCTTGATCTGAGATCTCTGGAACCTGGCTATAATATTCCTAGGAGTTTTCTTCTTGGAATTTTTTTCAGGAGGTGATCAGTGGATTCTTTCAACCTCTGTTTTGCCCTCTTGTTCTAAAACATCAGGGCAATTTTCCTTGAGAATTTCTTGAAGGATGATTTCTAGGTTCTTTTTTTGATCATGGCTTTCAGGTAGTCCAATCATTTTTAAATTATCTCTCCTGGATCTATTTTCCAGGTCAGTGGTTTTCCCAATAAGATATTTCACATTGCCTTCTATTTTTTCATTTGTTTGGATCTGTTTAATAGTATCTTGATTTCTCATAAAGTCACTAGCTCCTATTTGATCCAATGTAATTTTGAAGGAATGATTCTCTTTAGTGAGCTTTTGAGATTCTTTTTCAATCTGGCAAATTCGGCTTTTTAAGGCATTCTCCTCATTGCCTTTTTGAGCCTCTTTTGCCATTTGAGTTAGTCTGTTTATTAAGGTGTTATTTTCTTCAATCAGTTTGTTGACTCTTATTTTGTAATTTTCTTACATCGTTCTCATCTCTCTTCCCAATTTTTCCTCCACTTCTCTTATTTGATTTTTAAAATCCTTCTTAAGCTCCTCTATGACCAGTTCATATTTTTCTTGGAAGCTTTTGGTGCAGGAGTTCTGACTTCATTGTCTTCCTCCTCGTGCTTTGATACTTTTTGTCCCCAAAAAAGGAATCCCAAGTTGGATTGCTGTGCTTGCTTTGTTTCCCTTGCTTTCTCATGTTGCCAACTCAGTTACTTGACTTTTGAGCTTTTTGCCACAGTAGAACTCTGCTTTCAGAAAGGAGAGCTTTGTTCCAAATCACTGGGGTTTTCACAGCTGCTGGAGCTTTCAGTTGGCTGCCCTCTCTGAAGCCTCCACATGCTGTGGCTTATTGGTCACATACCCCAGGACCTCCACCCTAGACAGCAATCCAGACCCAAGCAGGTTAAAACAAGGGTGATTACCCCTCAGAATGGTTGCTTGGTTCTCCCTACAATCTGCAGGCCAGAAGCTCTGAAGCAGCCATGTGGTGGCAGAGGCCGGGCTGCACTCCCAGACTCCCTGTTCCCAAAGTCCATACTGACATCTCACGTTGTCTTTGGCATTTATGGGTTGATAATTCTGGAAACTGCCACAGCTTCTGGTGATCCACTCTGAAGTCCCTCCAGCTGTGGCTGGGCATGGCTGCCCTGGGGCTAAAACCACTGGCTCAAGTGGGGCTGGGCTCTGCTCCCAGCATGCTGCAGTGGACCTTTCCTGCCAACCTGCCAGGCTGTCTTCAGCAGGAAGTTTGTTTTTCTCTGTCACTTTGTGGGTTCTGTAGCCCTAAAGTTTGTTTTGAGTAATTTTTAATAGGTATTTGAGGTGGCTATGGGGGGAACACATGGCATTTTCCTGCTTCTATGGTACCATTTTGGCTCTGCCCCCTCTTCAATAATTTCTTCTTAGTAAGTTGTGAATTTACTTGCTCTTGGTCCTGCTTGGCCTTTCTGTGCCACCCTAAGGTATAAATGATGATTGACTGAAGTCTTGCCTATTCATGGGCCTGAACTTTTGCCCCTGGACTTGACCCTTACAAGGCAAAGGACTGTCAGGAACACAGAGCTGAAACGATCAGAGAGAAGCTGGTGAGATATAGAGAGACTCTGGTTTCCTCGAGGGAAGTTTTCACATTCCTATAGTTTCACAGTTCCTCCAAGGAATGATGTAGAACCATGTGGCTCCAGGTATAGAAATGGACAGAGTTATAGGGTGAGTAGCAAGGAATTCCTGGGCCAACTTTGGAATTATAGGAACATAACTGGCCAGCAGTAGAGTGACAGAAGGGTTTTTAGACTCAGCACCCTGGACAGAGAGGAAGAATTCCTGGATGATGCTAAGGTTTTGAGTCAAGAAAAGAAATTCTAGATTTAAGTAGGATTTTGAGCTGAGTATCATCAAGGATGATATGAATGAGAATATGAAGGAGAAAACATAGATTTTGACGTTTGTTAATATTCTGAGTTATGTGAACTGTGCTAGTTCTAGAAAAATGGAATCACCTTCAAATGTTTTCTCTTTGTGGAAGACCCACAACCCTGTATACATAGCCTAATATAGTTCCATAATCATGAAAAATTTTAAAGGGGCCTGGATGAGGTGGAGGTCTACTGGGAAGGGAAGATGAGTCTGGGGCTTTGGTATGAATTCTTTTGGTTTAACTTTTTTTATCAGGTTAAATAAAGCCTTTCTGGAAAGTACTTGCAGGGTTGCTGAAAGCCTTTTCCCTTTTGTTCTTGAGCCCTAAACTTGAGTCAGAATGTGATGTTCCCAAGATAAACCCAAGACAAAAGTTCCTAGGATAGAAACCTATCCATGTATACCTAGAGTCTTTGGTTTAAGATCACAGATTACAGGGGCGGCCAGGTGGCGCAGTGAATAGAACACTGACCCTGGCGTCAGGAGGACCTGAGTTCAAATCCAACCTCAGACACTTAACACTAACTAGCCATGTGACCTTGGGCAAGTCACATAACCCCAATTGCCCTACCCTTCTCCCTCCCTCCCAAAAAAAAGAAAGGAAAAAAAAGATCACAGATTACATAATTATACAGATCAGTTGTTATTTATGTATGTTTGCTGTTATTTTTAGGATAGAAACATTGTTTTTGATTTGTTCCATTTAAAAAAATATTTCCCTTCCTGAGATACTTTATAAAATCATATCAAGATGAAATAATTATGTTCTCTTTAGCACAGATCTACATGTTCCCTTGCCCAGCTCCAGTCACTCTTCCAAATGTCATCTTCTTATAGGCCATTTCTATTTGCTCATATACCATATTGGGAACTGAGGTATTAGAATCCACATGTAGAGCATCTACTGACATTGAGGATGAAAAGAGCTCTTAGAAGCGCTAGCAAATCTCTTTTATTTTCTGTATTTTTTGGCATGTATGTGTGTGTGACTTACCGATGCTCTTGGGATGAAAGCTTAGCTAAGCTTTCTGCAGATTTGTTTCTTCTTTCACAGATTTTCAGAGTGATACTGCTTTTACTTTTCTGCCTTTCTCCTCTATAATATTTTACAAATGAGTTTATATTATAGATTAGTATGTCTCTAGGCTACCACATCTCTGCTTGGTGAAGGAATTGAGCATTTGTTAGCTAAGGCAATTTGGGCCTTTTTTTTTTAAGCCTCATTGTTTTGGTAATTGCTTTATATAGACTAAATTTCTGCAGGAAATAGTGATGATACCTTTTTGCATATCTCATTCCCTATGAATCACTTTTATGTATGCATTGAAGCAGATCCCCTATAGCACTCTGATGACCAATTAAGTTACTTCTTGAATGTGACAGTAATAATTTTGCATTTATTTGAAAAATAAGCTATAAAAGCTGTCCTCTCTATTCTCTTACCTCTTACTCCTCCCACCGCCCCATAGCTTACTTAATGGTCCTATTTCTATACCAAATACCATAGTTTCCACCAATTACTAATGGTAGGACTAGAGCTGGGGGTGGGGCAGAGAACCATGTTGCTATTCACCAATTGAAGATGACAGTCTTTCTTCAGGCTCCCAGAGGAAATACCCATATCTATTCTGTTTCTCCTCAGCTTCTGTTTCTGGGGTTTATGGGAATCCTTGCACTGGTGTTGCTCCAGAATGGAAGCAACCCTAAGGGCTAAAGTACCTGAATGGAGGATAGAGGTGAGCTTGTAAAGTGATCCTGAATTCTGGCTCTTCTTTGGGTTCTGCAGACAGAATACGCCCACTATGAGAATGGCCACTACTCCTACCGAATTCACCGGTCTCCTCTTTGCGAATATATGATCAACTTCATCCATAAGCTAAAGCACCTGCCAGAGAAATACATGATGAACAGTGTATTGGAGAATTTCACTATTCTGCAGGTGGGTGCTGACACGAATGCTCCAGGGCCTTGTACTGGTGGGAATCCAGGGTGGGGACATGAGGTCTCAGGGGAAACTTCAAAACTGGTGACTGAAGTTGAAGAGGAAGCAGTAGATGATATAAGCTGTTCCTTATATTGTAGCCAAGGGTTGGAGCTACAGGGAACCTCAAAACTTTGAGATGGAGAGGGCAAGTTGGTATAGAAAAGGGAAATCTCTTGGGGGACCTCATCATTCTTCTTTCTCCCGCATGTAGGTGGTGACCAACAGAGACACCCAGGAAACCTTACTGTGTATTGCATATGTGTTTGAAGTGTCTGCAAGTGAGCATGGAGCTCAACATCACATCTACCGGCTGGTGAAAGAATAAGAGACTTGGGGATGGAGGACGAGAAGAGCCAGGCTGTGTGTGTACAGGGAAAGGAGGGAGACCTGGTCTATGCCTGAAGTTCAGAATCAAGAAGAGAACATTTCCCACCCTCCACCCCCCTTCCCAAGAGCAAACATATTCCCCTAACCTTAAATAAACTTGAGATATTACATATTTTCAGAGGAATGTGGTCTGGCTGTGTGAACAGTGGACAGGGGTAGGGAGAAAGCTCTAGGAGAAAAAAGTTGGGCTGGGATGAGGAAGGAGTCACGTATTCAGTATGTGTCATGAGCTATTTTGAAGCCATGATCCCACTGTCTGCCCAGCTCACCATGCCACCACTGAACCTTCTGGTCCTGATGATTTACCTCCCCAGTAATCTGTTGGACCAGATGAGAAAAGGCTTAGGTAGCATGCTGGAAAGGACCTTATTTTATGGGTGAGGAAACTGAGGCATGGGGAGGTGAATGCCTTGCTTCTATGATCATAGGTAGTAAGGAAAGCTGAGATCTGAATCCAGATGTTTTGCTGGCAGTGCTTTTCTTACTATAACACATTGCCTCCCTATGCATCTGTGTCCTGAGCAAAGGCTCAATCAGTCATATGTTGTGTCTATTTCACCCAAACTTGTATATTGATCTTTGTTTCTGCTCATTCATTCCCATCCCACCCAGAGACTAGAAACCTGGGACTGGAAGACGAAGTGAAGTGAAAGAAAGCTGGTGGCTGGTTGAGTTTGATGGGTTAGAGGTTTTTTTTTTTTTTTTTTTAAGCAATTGGGGTTAAGTAACTTGCTCAAGGTTACACGGCCAGTTATTTCTGGGTGTGGTGCTAAGTATCTGAGCCCGGAACTGATCCCAGGTCATCCCGACAATGGAGCTGGTGCTCTTACTCGCTGAGCCACCTGGCCACCCCTGGGTTAGAGGTTTTAGAAGGGCAAATAGTAGGGTAGTAAGAGAGGCTCATCCTTAGTCTAGGTGTATACCCCAGGAACATTCATTTATTAAAAAAGACTTATCTAGTTTTTATCATGTAGCACTAGAAGATATTCAAAGTTTAGATAACACTGCCCTCTTATCTAAAGGGCCTGATGGAGCTTATGTTTTGGTAGGAGCCTGAGACCAACTTCTGCAATGCCCAGTGTTACATGATAATTGCCTTAGAGAGTTGCAAAACATGTCTTGGGCAAATATCAGATATCTTGCCCAAGGTTACAGTTCAATGACCTAGCTGAGCTAGATCCCAGATCAGATATTTGTTCAGAATTTAATTTATAAGATTGTTGTGAAAGTTCTTTGTAAACTGCAAAGTACAAGTTGGGTTTTTTTCCCCTATAAGCAAGCAAGGTCTAAGGGGAAGGTTCCTACCTACCAGGGACTCAGGGAAAGTTTCTTGGAAGACATGACATTTGTTTTAAAGGATGCATAGGAATTAAGTGGCTGGAGGAGAGAGGCCATTTAAGCAAAAGACATAGTGTGACCAAAGGCACTGAGGTGGGAAAGCACAGGGCACCTCCAAAAGGGGCAGAGAAGAGTCCATGTTGACCGGACCAATGGAGATTATTGAAGAAAATGACAACATAAATCTTGAAAGGTGTAGTGGATTGGGAATGTGTGAGGCTTTAAATGCCAAGCTAAGGAGTTTGTACTTTAGGCAATGGGGAGCCACTGAAGAACATAGAAGTCACCCTATCAGCTAACATCCGTCTTCCCTGTTTCATTTTTCCTACCAGTTAAGAAATAGGTCAATTTATTTTTTATGAAGTCTGTTTTTACAAATGTTGTTATATTATAAACTGCTTTGGTTTTGCTCACTTTGCTCTGCATAATTTCATACAAATCTTAGCAGGTTTCTCTGAAACCAGTCCTTTATTTCCTACAGCACAATAGTGTTGAATTTATTTTATATTTAGGGGTGTAGGAGGGTATATCAGCAAAGCACCCCAGTGTCCCCAGGGTGTCTGCCAACACAGGTTCTTAGATCTGCTTTGTTAAAGGAAAGCAACTCAAAATGGGTTAACAAGCTTACTTTAATCAGTCAAATATGTATCATTCACCTAGTTCAGGGGAAAAAGGTCAGCACCCCGAACTTCAGAATATATAGACAGAATTATCAAGTCAGAGAAACAGATCAAGTAGACAGATTTCAAACTGTCCAACCATTACATCCATACCAAATCAACATCTGGGCTTTTTTTCACAGCCGGGGGGGCTCTCAACAACGGCTTCCCAGAGTCTCATCTGATCAAATCACAGAATACTTTTCAAAGTGAGCCCCAAAACAAAGCCTCACATCAGGGTTTATATAGCCTTCTCCTGGCTCAGAGAATGTAACAACCTTCTGGACCCGCTGGCCAATCAAAAAGTATCTCTTGAAAAACAAGCCTCCCACCCCAGGCTCCAGGTGCACTTTAGCCTAGGGGCAGGGAAGATCTTAAAAATTTACATTCCTATTACAGAGGGTAACTGGTGAAGTAAACTGTGGCATTTGGTATCAAACTGTCCTCTTAGGAAATGAAAAGCAGGTGTAAGTCCCTTGATTCCAACTCAAAGCCTTCAAAACCTTCCCAATTTAGGGAAACATCTGGATGGGATAAAATAAGTGGGGCATATTCCTATGACCATGGAGTGCCAGGCAATTCTATAAGCTGTCAAGACAATGCTATTCCCCTCTCCACCCCCAAAAGGTACAGTTTATTCCCATGGACCATAGATCAAAATACTTTAATGTTTGGGGTTATCACAGGATTATGGGATTTAGATCTGATGTGAAGGGGACCTTAGATCATCTATTTCAGGCTTTCTTAACTTTTAAAGGATGTAGACTCCTTTAGAAATTTAGTAAATACTATGGACTTCTCAGAATAATGTTTTTAAATACATACTTTTTTTTTTTTTATTAAGCAGTCGGGGTTAAGTAACTTGCTCAAGGTTACACGGCCAGTTATTTCTGGGTGTGGTGCTAAGTATCTGAGCCCGGATTTGATCCCCAGGTCATCCTGACCCTGGAGTGGTGCTCTTACTCGCTGTGCTACCTGGCCGCCCCATACATGTTTTTAATTCATTAATGTTTGTTTTTTTTTTTTTAAGCAATTGGTGTTAAGTAACTTGCTCAAGGTTACATGGCCAGTTTTTTCTGGGTGTGGTGCTAAGTATCAGAGCCGGGATTTGATCCCCAGGTCATCCTGACTCTGGGGCCGGTGTTCTTACTCACTGCGCCACCTGGCCGCCCCTAGTAATGTTTTAAAATACATAGGATTTCAAAGGAAACCAAATATATTGCAATATAGTTATCACAATATTAAAAAAAAATTCACAGGTTAAGAATCCCTGGAGAGTTTTAACAGTGACTATTTTACAAATAAGGTGTCACTGAGCAAAATTTATTTGGAGAAAAGTCATTTACTAGACTGTAAATTCTGTCTGTAAGGGCAAAGCCTATGTCTTATTTTTCTATATCTTCTAATACTTGGCACTCAGCCCACATCTAATAAGCATTTGATAAATTAATGATATCTGGTCTCTGCTTTCCCTCAGGGGTGCTGTGGTCATAGGTGACCCTTTGCTGCCACCTTTTGGCCCTTTGAAATTTTCCTTTTTGCTTGGTGACTTTACCCCAACCCTCCCTCCCCCACTTCCCAGCAAAGCAGGAAATATCTCAAAGGATCATAGGATTTTAGAGTAAGGGACTTGGGGATCATCCAGTCCTTATTTTACAGAGGAGAAAAACAGGTTCTAGGGAGTTCAAATATCTTGCCTAAGGTCATAGTTCAATTACCTAATTAAGGTGAGATCCCAGATCAGATATTTGTTCAGAACTGGTATAAGGTTGTTGTCAAAGTGTTTTGTAAAGACTTTATGAAGAAAGTGCTTTGTAAACTGCAAAGCACTATATAGATAATTTTTTTCTCTATTAGCAAGGCACTGAGGACACAAAGGTGATATAGGTCCTGCCCAATTTGGCCAATCATTTATAGTCTTTTTTTTTTTTTTTAAAAGCAGTTGGGGTTAAGTAACTTCCCAAGGTTACATGGCCACTTATTTTTTGTGTGGGTGTTAAGTATCTGAGGCGGAAACTCCCAGGACCAGCGCTCTTACTCACTGCACCACCTAGCTGCCCCCATTTATATAGTCTTAGAGGGTTTTTGTTTGTTTGTTTGTTTTTGTTTTTGGAGGGGAGAAGGCACGGCAGTCTTAAAATTTTTTAAATATTTTTATAACCACAACCTAATGAGGGAGATAATGCTATTAGTTTAAGTACAGGTCAAGTAACTACACTAGATCACTTAGCTAGAGCTAGTAAGTGACAGCTTCAGGACTTGGCTTCTCATTCCATGACCCGAGAGAACTTTTCCCACTATATTTATTGATATGCTATCTCTAGAGTTACTAATGGCTGTCTTCAAATCACATTATCAAATCCAGTGATTTCTCAGGCCTCATTCTTCTTGACCTCTTCAGTCCTTGACACTATAGACTAATTACTTCCTGAATACTGTCTCCAGTTTGGGTTTTCATGACACTGCTCTCTTGATTTTCCTTTTACTGATGTGGCCTCTCCTTAGTTTTTCTTGCTTCATCACCATGCCCGTCCTACCCCGACTCTCCCAAATATAGGGTGTACCCTATGCTTATGTCTTTGGTCTACTTCCCTTTCTAGAATCTATTTCTCAGTGGTCTTACCAACTCCCACTGGTTCATCACCATGCCCATCCTACTCCCACTCTCCCAAATATAGGGTGTACCCTATGGTTGTCTTTGGTCTACTTCCCTTTCTAGAATCTATTTCTCAATGGTCTTACCAACTCCCACTGGTTCATCTATATTTCCAGTCTGAGATACATCAACTGCCTATTGGACATTTCTCATTTTCTATACTAGATACATCTCAAACTCGAATTATCCAGAACAATTTATTTTCCCTTAAGCTCTTTCCTTAACTTTCCTATTTCTACCAAGGGCTCCACCATTTTTTATAACCACCCAGTTTTCAATCTTCACCAACTCCCATATGCAATCATTTGCCAAATCCAACTGGTTTTACTTGGCAACATCTCACAAATCCATCCCCTTTTCTGTGTTCATATGATCGCCACACTACTTCATACCCTGATCACCTCCCTTCTGTACTACTGTAATAATCTCCTAGTGGGTTTTCTTGCATCTGGTCTCTTCCCTTTCTATTCCATCCTCCACATAGTTGCCAAATGATTTTCCTGAAGCACAATTTTAACTATATCACTCACCCACTCAAAAAGCTCCAGTGGCTTCCTGCCACCTCTAGGGTAAAACACCATTTTGAGATTTTAAAACACTTTATAATCTGACTCCAATCTACCTAATACTCTTTTTCTCTCTTCCATGAGGAAGGTGGGACTTGACCTGGGCTTTGAACAATTTAGACAGAGGGGAAAAGGGAAGGAAGACCCAGCTCCTTTAGGTACCAAATGCTCTACTAGGTTTCCTACAAGATACAAGGCAATAGGATGTGACAATTTTGAGTATAGTGCCGGTATCATGAAAATTGGGTGAAACACAGCAGGGAGAGGTGAAAGTTCTTTTTGCAATGAACAGAGTTTATAAATCACTATCTAAAGCAGTTAGGTATTTACCCATTTGTTTGCATTGGCTGCTACACCAATAGGGGAGAAACACATGGTATCTCTCCCTAGAGTTTCCAGTCTAAGACCATATTTATGTAGACAGAAGTGCCTACATAAAGGGCTTGTTAGATGTTTGCACTGATATTAAATATACAAGTAAAGGAAATCACATCTTTGTGTTGAAGGTAAGCAAAGAATGTCATATTTTATGACTTATTTTATAGAGATATGTAATGGGCTTTATGGGTGATAAGATAAGGAAAATGCTTTATAAACTATAAAGTATTATAGAATATAAGTTATTATTACCAGCAAGTTAAATTAAATTTTACAGATAGATAAAATGAAGCTCATAGAGGTTCTGAAGTACTTTGTCTAAGTCATACAGGAAATCCATAACAAAACACTTTGAGGGTGCTGGCAGGAGAAAGGGCTGCTTTTGAAAGAACTTTGAAAAAGTTCTTTGAAAACAAAGAACTTTGAAAAACTGGAGAGCATGTAGATAAGGACAACCAGGAAGGGGAGGTAGAAGACTGATTAAAGACATTGGTGAGTACACTACAGACCAAATGACCAGAAAAGAGAAGAGCCAGGTAAACAGACCCAAGACTGGCACAGTGCCTTTATATAGTTGTGATCCTGGGAGGGGATTGTATGGTGTTTCACTTATCTAGCCATCTGTTGGAAGTTGCTGTCAAAATAAAAGAGACCAATAGAGCAGAACACCCAGTAAATTATTTGCTTGCTCTAATGATAAGTTCATCAAAACCTGTTTTTCTTGATCTGATTCTAACCAACAAAGAAGAATTGATTGCTAAAGAAGAAATGATAGGAACCTTGGAAGGGGGTGGGTGAGTGGGAGTGGAATGACCAATTTATTTTATAATTCTTGATAGAAGAGAAGAGAAATCTGTACCCTATATTTTTGCAGAGTGGACATTGAAGGTGTCAGAAAAGTTAGGTAGGAAGCCATGGCTTAAAATTCTGGACAAGTTGATCTCCAAAAGATTTATTAAACACCTACAAGGTACCAAGCACTATGTTAGGAGTTTTTTTTTTTCTCTTTTTTAGTTTTTATTTTCAGTTCTGCATTTTCTTTCTCCATTTCTCCCCCGTTCATTGAGAAGGCAAAAAATACTTTGTGTGTGTGTGTGTGTATACACATATATGTAATCATGCAAAACATTTTTACATTAGCTGACATAATAAAGAGAGGTAAAAAATATGCTTCAGTATGCACTCAGAATTCATCAGTTATCTCTGGAGGTAGAATAGTATTTTTCATCATGAGTCCTTTGGAATTGTGGATCATTATATTAATCAGAATAGCTAAGTTTTTCACAGTTGATTATTGTTACAATATTGCTGTGTATGAAACCACCCCCTTCATTATTTCAGCACAAGAGTATTTCATCAAAATCATATGCCATATCAATTTCATCAATATCATATGTTCAACCATTCCCCAATTAATGGGCATCGCTTAGGTTTACAATTCTTCACCACACATAAAAAAACAAACAACCTATTAATATTTTTGTACATAAAGGTCCAATTCTTTTTCCTTTGATCTCTTTGGGGTACAGAGCTAGTAGCAGTGTTACGAGGTTGAAGGATACAGTTTTGGGATACATTTGGGCATAGTTCCATAGTTCTTCAGAATGGTTGAACCAGTTCACAGCTCCACCAACAGTCTGCCTATTTTTCCATTTCTCCTCCAGAATTTGTCATTTTCCTTTTCTGTCATATTCACCAGTTTGATGGGTATGAGGTGGATCTTAGAGCTGTTTAATTTGCATTTTTCTGATTATTTGTTATATAGAATACTTTTTCGTATTTATTGATAGTTTTTTTTCCCTAAAAACTGCCTATTCATATCCTCTGATGATTTATCAGTTGGGAATGGCTTGTATTTCTATAAATTTGGCTCAGTTCCTTATATCTGAGAAATGAGACCTTTATAAGAAAAATGGCTATAATTCCCCACCCTGCTCCCAGTTTGTTTATATAAAAACTTTTTAATTTAATGTAATCAAAATTATCCATTGTACCTCCCATGATCCTTTCTACCTTTTATTTGGTCATGAACTCTCCCTTCATCCATAGGTCTGACAGGTAATTTTTTTCATATTTCCCTAATTTATTCACATCGCCCTTTATGTTTACATCATGTATGCATTTTGAGCTTATCTTGGTATACGGAGTGAGATATTGGTCTATGGTGTCAGATGATGTCATGATATATGGTCTATTTCTGGCAGATTTTTCCTATTTTCCCAACAATTTTTATTGACTATTGAGTTCATGCCCCAATAGTTGGAATCTTTAGGTTTATCAAATACTAGGTTACTTTGGTCATTGACGCCTATATTATTCTGTTCTAATCTGTTCCATTGATCAACTACTCTATTTCTTACCCAGTTCTAGATTGTTTTGATGATTACTCCTTTGCAGTTTGGTTTGAGATCTGGTATTACTAGGCCACCTTCCTTTACTTTTCCCCCATCAATTCCCTTGATTTTCTTGACCATTTGTTCCTCAAGATGAATTTTGTTAAAATTTTTCTAGCTCTATAAAATACTTCTTTGGTAGTGGCATTGGTATGGCACTGAATTGAGTAAATTTAGGCAGTAGTGTCATTTTTATTACATTGGCTCAGCCTACCATGAGTAATTAATATTCCTCCAGTTGTTTACATATGTCTTTATTTGTATGAAAAGTGTTTTGTTGTTGTGTTCGTATAGTTCGTATGAGTGTCTTAGCAGGTAAATGTCTAAGTATTTTATGCTTTCTGCAGTTACTTTAAATGGAATTTCTCCATCTCTTTTTGCTGGGAACAGTTCCTATCTTCAAAGAACTTACATTTTATTTGGGAAGACAATATGTACACATATAAGTATGGACAAAATAAATGCAAAATTAATAAAAAGTAGTAAGTGAAGGACAGCACTAGCATTTGGAAACAACAAGGAAGCTTTCATGTAGAAGGCGATACTTGCACTATCTTGAAAGGAGAGGGATTTGATAAGGAAGGAGCACATTCCAGGTATGGAAAATTATCTATAGGAAAGCACGGAGGTGAGAAATGGAGTACCCTGTGTGTGGAACAGAGAGAAGGCCATTTTGGATTTACTGAAGAATGTGGGTGGCAATTAGGGAGTGAAACAGATAGAGTGCCAGGTCTGGAGTCAGGAACATCTGAATTCAATTCTGGCCTCGGACACTTACTATGTATGTGATCCTGGGCAAGTCACTTAACCTCTGTTTGCCCTCATCCTCTGGAGAAGGAAATGGCAAACCACTTCAGTATCTTTGCCAAGATAAAACACCTTACAGGGTCATGAACCGTCTGACATAACTGAATAATGGAACAACAAGAATGTGGGAAGAGGAGTAATGTAGAATGAGATTGGAAAGATAAATTCAGGAAGGGTTTTAAAAGTCAGAGGAGCTTATATTTTATCCTAGAGTGATGTTACCTCAGGAAGGATAAGAATTTCTCAAGAATGAAATTCCTTAGACAGAAAACCAAATTATTCCATTGAAGAAAAAAAAAAGACTTTGTAAAGAAAATTATGTGTGTGTATATATATATATATATATATATAGTTCATAAACCAAATCGGATTTTTAAAAAAGATATAGATACATACATATGATAGGATCAAGGGTAGACAATTGAAAATAAATACAAAATCATTAAAAGATTCTCCAAAAACACCATCTGCAATCAAAAGCTTAGAATGAATTGAGGCTAGAAATAAATGAAAGATAGAAAAGTGTTTTGGTTTTGTTTAAAGTGTTTTTTTTAAAAGCTATATCAAGGCAAAGAGGATTAAAGAAGGGATAAGACTGGTCAGATGAATGGGATGATAATAGATGATCAAGAAGGAAAAAACCATTCAATTTTTATTTTGCATCAGTGGTTCTGAAAGGATAATATAACAATAACTAATGCTGAATTTAAGCCCAATTAAAACAAGGAGATAAGTAACTTAGGAGCACCTTTCTGCTCTTGAAAAGCTCATTTCACCAGGCTCAGAGCACTACAGAATGTGATTCAAGAAGGTGACTAATTGGAACCATCATGCACAAAGCACCGGACCTGGAGTGATCAAGATCTGAGTTCAATCTGTCCTCAGACAATTACTAGCTATGTGACCCTGGACAAGTTACTTAACCTTTGCCTACCTCAGTTTCCTCTACTGTAAAATGAGTATAATAACAACACTTAGTGGGGTTGTTGTGAGCCTCAAATGAGATATTTGTTGTTCATCCTTCGTTTTTGAAGAGGACCAATGACATCATGGGGTGATATCTTGATTTGTAAAGTGAACTGGATTTAAGTGAAGCAGAATTGCATAAAGTCATCAGCCTCCTCTCTTCCAGAATCCTTGGAGCCCAGTTGCAAGACAAAAGTCAAGATGACTGACCTAAAAGGTCAAATTTCATCCATTTAAAATATGTAGCCACTCTCATCACCTGCAGCCTAATCCATTGCCAGGGAACCTTTGTCTTGTGACTCACATGTCTTGGCTTGTGTTTGAGGGAGTTTCGGAAGGGGAGGCTCCAAAGATGTAATCCTAACTGACTATATCCTTGATAGCCATTCAGTAGAAGACACACGTGCTGCTTGTGTAGAGATTTTGCTCTACCACCTTGCTAATTGTTATAAAAGACCCTGTCAGCCTTCACACAAGGTCTTTGGTCATCAAGAGAGGCCAGTGACCTCATTTCTTGGTAATTGCTAGCCTTACTAATAAATGGATTGCTCTTGGAACTTTATCTGAATTTCTCTCTGGACACTACTATTACACTTCCTTGGGAGATTGATACTTAAATCTCATCAGATTGCAGATCTGCTGGTTGGGCATTTTACATTTCACTTCAGTTCAGCACCATCCAAACAACTTCCTGTCCATGCCGTCTGCTAAAACAATCCAGGCTTGCACCCGTCCTTTTTTTCCTCCTTTTCCTCACTGGGCCACCAGTCAGCTCTAACCAAAAGAACCCCTTCTCAGATGCAAAAGTTGTTTCTAAGTCTCAACATATGCATTTCAGAATTAGTACTCTTTCCAGTTCATTTCTTGAGCCAGCCATCTCCATAAACTATCATCCTGCATCTTTGCTCCCCTTCATGGCTAAACTCCGTGAGAAAGACTTCTGCAGTTGGTTTTGGTTCCCTTTTCTAGTTCTTCATGTCATTCATTGACTGGGAATCTCCCAAGGCTCTGTCCAGGGGGCCTTTCTCCTATACTATCTTGTTGATCTCATTAGCTTCTATTAGTTCAATTATCCTCTCTATGGAGATGACTCTCAGATTCATATATCCAGTCCTAATATCTCTTTTGAGTTCTCACCACACATCTCCAACTGCCCCTTGGACATCTTGAACTGAATATCTTATAAGCCTCTCAAAATCAACATGTCCAAAATAAAATTCAATTATCTTTCCCTCCAATCCCTTTCACTGTTGAGGAAACCACCATTTTCTCAGTCATCTATCATTCATCCACATAACCATTACATTGTTAAATTTTTTCTACCTTCACATTTTTCTTCTTTTTTCTCTTCTCTCCCTCCACACACACATACACACATATATACACACACATAGACATCATTTTCTCTATATCTTTTAACTAGATTACTGTAATAGACTGCTAACTAGTCAAATCTCTTCCTATTTCAATACACACTCTACTCACCTGCCAAAGTGATTTTTCTAAAGTGTAGGTCTGACTCTGTCCCTACCCCTACCCCCACCTTCCCTCACTACCTGCAGCTAAATGAGCCCCAGAAGCTACCTGTTTGTTACCTTCAGGATCAAATATAAAGTTCTCTGGCATTTAAAGTTCTTCACAACCTGGCCCCTTCCTGCCTTTCTAACTTTCTTAATACCTTAATTCTCTCTACAGACTGTGATCCAGCTACAGTGGCCTATTTACAATTCCTCGAATATGACACCCAGTCTTCCAACTCCCTGCCTTTGCATTGGCTATCTCCCATTCCTGGAATGTGCGGCCCCTTCATATTCTCTGCATATATTTTATTTACATGTTGTCTCTCCCGTCAGAGTATGTGCTCCTTGGGAGGACTAAGTACATTTTTCAATCCTTATAACACCTCAAACTTCCCTCAAATAAGAATTATGCATGAGACATAAAGAGATTTCAGCTATCTCCACAGTCTAAGATACCAAGCCCCCTAAAGAGGTAACAACTAATGAACAAACAGCAGAGAAGGCTGATCTTCCTTAATGTGTTCACTCAGTGACCCCTTCTCCATCACTGACCACACTCTGGTAGGATTGCAAAAGTCTACCCACACGCTTAAATAGAACTCCACTCTTCCCTAACTCTCCTAACACTGTAGTTAATATTAACAGTTCTAATGACAAACAGCAAATTCTGCCTGCAATCTGGAGAAAGGTCTTTAAATATAAAGGAAAGGAAATTTGAATAACAAGACTATTCGGCAACCACCAGCAATCCTAAGAGAAAAGAATAATCTGTTCAGAGTATTAAAGGAGCTCAGGACAAAACCTGCAAAGTGACATACCCTGAAAACCTAAATCTTAGAATTAATGAGGGGAGAAAAAACAAATCCAAAAAAGCAGGCATTGCAATCTCGCTTCAAAGCCCCCCAAAAAAAAAAATTCACGACATAGAGAGAAACAAGGAAATAACATTATGCTAAAAGGAACCTTAGGCAATACCAGTATTGAATTTCTATGCTCCAAATGCCTTGGCATGAAAAAATAGCTGAATTACAAGAAGACATAAGTAAAAATATGTTAATGGCAGGAGATTTTAATATCCCTCATTCCTTTTGAGGAACAGAAATATAAACAATAGTCAAAATATAGAATCAAAGAAACTGCTAAATTCTTAAAGGGTTGTCTGTGAGTCCTTAGGGTGCCTAAGACCCTTTTAGAAGGTCTTCAAAGTCAAAACTTTCTATAACATTATAAGACATTATTTCCCAGCTACATATTTTCTGTAAGGCCATATTTTCTTTATGTAATTCAGCCAAAACAATATAACAAATTGAATGCAGAAGCAGATATGAGAATCCATTTGTCTTCTATTTTTTTTGCCTTTTGGAGGGCAATTAGGGTTAAGTAACTTGCCCAAGGTTACACAGTATTTTTGTGTGGGTGTTAAGTGTCTGAAGGTGGAACCAAACTCTGGATTCCGGGGCTGGCACTTTACTCACTGTGCCACCTAGCCGCCCCTCCATTTGTCTTCTATTAAAGAGATTTACATAAATGCCACTCTTCTTATTAAATGATTTTTGTTTTGGAAAATATATTCATAAAATACATTAACATTTAATGAGTTTGTTATTGTTCTTTTTAAATTAATATTTTAAAAATGTGTCCATTTAAATTTCTAATACAGCAAATATCAGTAGATACAATCCATTTAAATGAAAGCTCTTTGGGGTCCTCAGTAATTTTTTTCATATTCAATGATGATATTTTATTCTTATCTAATGGTAAAATTCTGTGTTTAGAGAAGGGAGATTACATAGGAAATCACTACTTTCTACAAGTCCCCCATATACAAGCTCTACCCAGTAATCTGGAATCACATTAGTTTTTCCTGTCCAACTTTACACATCACCTTGGAAATATAGGTCTTCTAAAATAAATCACTCTGTCCAAATAGTCTCTGAAAATGCACAAAATTGCTTTAAACTGCAATACTTTTTTTTTTTAGGTCAAGGCTTTTCTTGGTTTAGGGCACAGTCATAAAGTGTGAGAGTCTGGGTAGAGACAGGCTAAAAGGTAACCCTGAGTTACTGATTATCTTGCAGTTTTTGTTTTCTCTTTCACTGCTTCTTTTAAGGATCCCAATCATTAAAGTCATTAGACATCAGATAATGCTACTGTAAGAACCTACATAAAACCACCTAGGTTATTATTTTACGTCAAGGGGAGAAATCTAGAGTTTGGTGTCACAACTATAAAAAGCAAGCCTTCAAGGCTTCAAGGTAACAAAGCTGGCCCATTTGATTGACTGTTGAGCTCTCAATTTTCCATCCAAAACTTTTCTGGTATCATAATTCCATTGTGGATATTTGCCTCTTGCTGCATTCATTAGGCCAAAAATAGGCTCACCTTTGAGACGAGGATTACAAACCTAGAAAAAGGTTTAGAAAACATTAGCACCAGTAAATTATCTGCCCTTAGTGAATCCCTAAAGCTTATCATCATGCTTTAGTTGCTATAGAGCTTTTAAAATAATAGAACTCTGAAGTATACTTTGGAGAGGTCAGAGATCATTGTACTTAAAGGTGTTTTGAGTGGGTAACATGCCTCATTATACCAGACTGGGACAAATGAGACTGAGGTCTCACATACCTGAATATTAAGAAATAACACAAGCCTAGAAGCTGCATAATTGGCCAGACTTCTCAGTGTCTGCTAGGGGCAACTGGCATGAATCCCAATCTCAACAATCACTGACTATTTCATTTAATATGTTGGTGTTATGATGACCAATGGATGACCTCCTTCTCTTTAAAAGGCTGCAACCTACCTGAGAGCTTAATTTAAGGAGATTATAGATCATTATAATGATAGGATAAGAAATTACAGCAGAATATACACATTAAATCTTTCTTCGAATAAGTTGAGTAATTACAAAGAGAAATTAGTTCTAAAAATCACAGGCCCAAATGCTTGTAATTTCAAACCCCATTCATACCTATTTCCAATTGGTGAATGTGAGAAAACACTCACCCCAAATACCCCCTTCTACTAAACAAAACATGGACTAGGGATGACCTTTACAAAAGAGATGGGTCTTCTATGACATTTGCTTTCAGGGAAATAATATGACAAATACTTCCCCAAGTTGATTATTTTGGAAATCCATCCTAGGAGCAAGTAGAGCTAAGTTTCATGAGCAGCCAAGACAATATTCTTCTGATATAAACATTTCCTCATTCTTAAAGCTACATTCTTCTTGTCTCCAAGTTTCACTGTTAGGCAGGGGCTCATTTTTCACCAATAAAGATTGAAACAGATTCTCAACTCTCCAAAGTTAATGTCATTCATGTAGGTTTTAGGTAGGTTCTTTGGTATGTGAAACATATCTGAAAATTAAAATGTCTCAATCTAAAAATTCATCAAGTTCATTTTCTTCATTCATATAAATTCATTTTAATCATTACCATCCTGATTTGAAGATATATTTTCAGATTTCTTTAGTGAAGAATAATTCATAAGCTCATCTTTTCCTTCTTCATTTTCTCTTTCTCTTTCCTCTTCATATCTTGGATCTGGGCTTTCTTCTCATTCCTTTCTTCTCAGTGTTGGTATTTCTTTTCTACTGACAGGTCTGCAAATGACTCCATTTTGATCATTTTAATTGGTTCAGAATCTCATTTACTTTCTTCTCTAGTGTTAAAATTTCACATATTTTTTGAAATGCGATCTGTTTAACATCTGTGTCTGCTATTTTCTTTAGGCTAGACCATGGTGCATATGCCACATTAACATTGTTCATCTTGCAACCTTGAATACTAGTGGCCTTCACAAAGTGTGCATAGCTCATCAGCACTTTTTTTTTTGGAAGGGGGAGGGCAGGGCAATTGGGGTTAAGTGACTTGCCCAAGGTCACATGGCTAGTAAGTATTAAGTGTCTGCGGCCGGATTTGAACTCAGGTCCTCCTGACTCCAGGGCCAGTGCTCTACTCACTGCGCCACCTAGGCACCCCTCATCAGCACTTAAAAAAAATAATTAATTTAATTTTAGTTTACATTCATGTCCACAAGCTTTGGAGTTCCACATTTTCTCCCCATTCCCCCTTCACCTTCTTCCCCCCTCCCCAAGACAGCATGCAATCTGATACAGGCTCTACAAATGCATTCACATTAAACATATTTTCACATTAGTCATGTTGCAAAGAAGAATTATAACCAATGGAATGAACCATGAGAAAGAAGAAACAAAACAAAACAAAAGAGATAGAACAAATAGTATGCTTTGACCTGCATTGAGAGTCCATCATTCTTTCTCTGGATGTGGATGGTGTTTTCCATCATGAAACTTTTGGAGTTGTCTTAGAGCCTTGCATTGCTGAAAAGAACCAAATCTATCAAGGTTAGTCATCACACAACGTGGCTGTAACTGTGTACAATGTTCTCCTGGTTCTGCTCCCCTCACTCAGCTTCAGTTCATATAAGTCATTCCAGGTTTTTCTGAAGTCTACCTGCACATCATTTCTTAGAGCACCATATTGTATGTGTCTTATTGGTGGAACAGCCAGGAGGCCAGTGTCCCTGATCTAAAGCAGAGTTTTGAGCCCCAGGGTTTGGGAAGATAGCATTGACCTTGGCAGTAAGAAGGCAGGTAAGTAGTGAGGAGGGTTTAGGGGGAAAGATAATGAGATCTGTTCTAATAATGTGTTCCATTACATTCATATTCTACAACTTGTTCAGCCATTCCCCAATTGATGGACATCCCCTCAATTTCCAATTCTTTTCCACCACAAAAAGAACTGCTATAAATATTTTTGTACATGTGGGTTCTTTTCCCATTTGTATGATCTCTTTGGGATACAGCCCTAGAATTGGTATTGCAGGGTCAAAGGGTATGTACATTTTTATAGCCCTTTGGGCATAGTTCCCAACTGCTCTCCAAATGGTTGGATCAGTTTACAACTCCACCAACAATGCATTAGTGTTCCAATTTTCCCACGTCTTCTTCAGTATTTATAATTTTCCTGTTTAGTCATGTTAGTCAATCTAACATGATTGCTAAATTGCCACAGGTGTGATGTGGTACCTAAGAGTTGTTTTGATTTGTATTTCTCTAATCAATAGTAATCTGGAGCATTTTTGTCATATGACTATAGATATCTTTAATTTCTTCCTCTGAAAACTGCCTGTTCATATCTTTTGACCACATATCAATTGGGAAATGACTTGTATTCTTATAAATTTGACTCAGTCCTCTGTATCTATTAGAAATGAGGCCTTTATCAAAGATACTGATTATAAAACTTCTTTCCCAGTTTCCTACTTCCCTCCTAATCTTGGTTACATTGGCTTTGTTTGTACAAAAACTTTTCAATTTAATGTAATCAAAATTATCCATTTTGCATTTCATAGTATTCTCTATCTCTTGTTTGGTCCAGTACTTTCTTTGGAATGTTTTCTACCCTCCCCTTTGTGTAGCCAAAGATTCACGTGAACTGAAGAGAATTTGTCTACATGATACCAAATATCTTCTGGCTAGCTATACTTTATTAGATCTTTATTTTCATGTTTATCCTTTCCCATACAAATGGTATAAACAGAAGAATCAGCATGACTAGTGAAGTAGAACATTGAGCTGTCAGTGGTCCTTAGGCTGAGCTTCTCTCTAAGGCAGGGGCTCAGACTAGTGTTCAGGAAGCAGAACCAAGTTTGTCCATCAGTCAATCTGTCAGTCCTGGGCCTTGATAATTCTTAAGAATGTATAGGGGTACTGAGACCAAAAACTTTGAAAAGCCAAAACTTCTCTAGCTATGTTAGAGAAAGAGCTAAAAGACTTGTGGAATCTTAGAATGGGATTATTAAAGAATCTGTATATTTCTCAGCACCACATGGGACTTGTATCAAAAATTGGTCATTAGGGAACAGAGATATTGTAAAGAAATAGCAAATATATCCTTTGTAGACTATAACACAACAAAATCATCAATTAGGTCAGGGTACATGAACAAAAGAGGCAAATATATATATGGAGAGAACAATGAAATACCAAATAATGAGAACATCATATAAATAATAAAAAGTTATGAAGAAAACAATAATGATGAAGCAAAAAATCAGATTTCTAGGATGCTGCTATAATAGTCCCCAGGAGAAAAATTATATCCCTAAAACATATATTAACAAAATAAAAAAGGAGAGGATTAATGAACTAAATATTTATTTGAAAAAATTATAAAGTCAACAAATAACCCTAACTTAAACACAAAGGGGGAAATATTAAAAAGTAAATGAAAGATTGATACATTGGAAATGAAAAAAACTTCATAAAATGATAATTAAAATTAAGGGAGAGCTAAATATACTGGAAAGAAAAAAAACATAGAAATGATTAACAAAACTAAAAGCTGGAATAAAATTGATAAAACTTTAGCCTGTCTCAAAAAGAAGAGGACAGAAAATCAAATCAACAAAACAGCAAACAAATAAGGTAAAATCACAACAAAACAAGAAGAAAGAAAAACAATCATTGGGATCTACTCTATAATTACATGTTACCCAAACTGAGAAGAAAAAAGAGGAATACTTTGAAAAATATAAAATACTTAAACTAACAGAAGATCAAATAGACATCTCAAATAATCTAATGTCAGAAAAAAGTAGAACTAGCTATATTGGAATAACAAATCTTAAAAAAAAAAAAACCCAACCCCTGGTTCTGATAAATTCCCTGAATTCTATCAAACTCTCAAAGAAAAATTGTTAGCAATGCTATGTAAATTATCTTCAAAAATCGAGAAAGAAAGCATCCTGTTAGATTGCTTTTATAAGACAAGCTTAATATTTAAACCATAAAAAGATAAAGTACAGAAGAACTATAGAACAATATCATAAATGAATATCAATACAAACTTTTTAAATAAAATGAGACTACAGGGGCGGCCAGGTAGCACAGCAAGTAAGAGCACCGGCTCCAGTGTTGAGAAGACCTGGAGATCGAATCCCGGGCTCAGACACTCAGCACCCACCCAGAAACACCTGGCCGTGTAACCTTGAGCAAGTTACTTAACCCCAATTGCTTAGGGGCAGCCAGGTGGCTCAGCGAGTAAGAGCACCGGTTCCAGTGTTGGGACGACCTGGAGATCGAACCCCGGGTTCAGACACTCAGCACCACACCCAGAAATAACTGGCCGGGTAACCTTGAGCAAGTTACTTAACCCCAATTGCTTAAAAAAAAAAAAGAATAAAATGAGACTACAGAAATTTTTAAAAATCATTAAAAGTATCTATCTAAATCCAAAAGCAAACATCATTTGTAATAGGGACATAAAGCTTTTCCAACAAATATGGGAGTAAAGGAAGGAAAACCACTGTCCTCAATATTAGTTTATAAAGTTCTGGAAGTAGTAGCAGTATCAATAAATAAGAAAAAAATAAATAAAAAAGAAATTAACAGTATAAAGATAAAGAGGAGACAAAACCATTTCTATTTGCTGATGACCATTTGCTCAGAAAATCCTAGAGAATCAACAAAGGTGCTGATAGAAATAATAGCTTCAAGCAAAACTGCAGATTACAAAATAAGCCTACAAAAATCTATAGTATGTCTGTAACAAAATCCAAGATGTAGTGATAGAGAGGGAATCCTATTCCAAATAACTACAAAATACATAAAATATTTGGGTTCAATATACCAAGTCACATAAAATACTTGCATAGATTCAATAAACCAAATAATCAATAAACATTTATTAAGCTCCTATGATATGCCAGGTGTTTGTGCTAAGCTCTGCAGGTACAAGACAAGTCAAAAGACAGCCTCTGCCCTCAGCAAGCTTATAATTTAATGGGGGAGGGAACATGCAAACAAATATATACAAAGCAAGTTATGTACAGCATAAATAGGAAATAATTAAGAGAAGGAAACACTAGAAATAAGGGGGACTGCGGAAGGCTTCCTATAAAAGAAAGAAGTTTTAGTTGGGACTTGAAGCCAGGGAAATCAGTAAATGGAGTTGAGGAGGAAAAACATTCTAGTCATGGGGCACAATATGGAAAATGCTGGGAGTCAAGAGATGGAGTGTCTTGTTGGTGAAACAGCTAAGGAGGCCAGTGTCACGGGTCTAAAGCATAGTTTTGAGCCTCAGGGTTTGGGAGAATAGCACTGACCTCTGCAGTAAGAAGGCAGGTAAGGAGTGAGGAGGGTTTAGCGGGGAAAATAATGAGACCTGTTCTAAACAAGTTCAGTTTCATATGTCTATCGGATATCCAGTTTGAGACATCAGAAAGGATGTTGGAGATGTGAGGTTAGAGGTCAACAGAGAGGTTGGGGAAGGAGAAGTAGGAGATTCGAGACTCATCAGCATAGAGATGGTAATTAAATCCATGGGATGAGATCACCAAGTGAAGTAGAATAAAAGGAAAAGAGAAGAGGGCCCAGGACAGAATTCTGAGGAACTCCTTTGGTAAGATTGTATAATGTGGAGGAGCATCCAGCAAAGGAAACGAAAAAGAACATAGGAGAACCAGAAGAGGGTGGTGTCCTGAAAACCTAGAGAGAAGAGAGTATCAAGGAAGAGAGCGTGATCAACAGCACTAAAGCTGAAGACATGAAGAACAAGGATTGAGAAAAGACCATTGGGTTTGACTACAAAGTGCTCCTAAAAGAAACAAAGAAACACTAAATAGCTGGAGGAATATTCAGTGCTCATGGCTGGGCCATACCAATGTGAGAAAAGTGATGATACCACCAAGGTTAATTTAAAACTTTAATGTGATACTAATCAAATTATCAAAGGGATACTTTACATAACTCAATAAAATAATTAAAAATTCATTTGGAAAAATAAAAGATAGAATAAGGGAAAGAATGAAGTGAGGTAAGGAAGAAGGAGTAATGGCACTTGTAGACATCATACACTTTTGCAGTATATTGATTAGTTTTACCAATTTCTTTGTTTTGTTTTGCTTTTTGCAAGGCAATCAGGGTCACACAGCTAGTAAGTGTGAAGTGTCTGAGTCCAAATTTGAACTCAGGTCCTCCTGATTCCAGGGCCAGCGCTCTACATTTACTGATTTTTCCTCTTATTTTTATTTTTTATCCTTAACAATTTGTTTCTTCTTCTTCTTCTTCTTCTTCTTCTTCTTCTTCTTCTTCTTCTT